>NC_040043.1:24939209-25156536 GCF_003713205.1 Coffea eugenioides
GACAATTTGCAGGCGATGGTGATGGATTGACGGTGAGGTGGTAGTCGAAGCCTCTGCTGCTTCGTCGGCCGCGGTGGCAGAGGCGGCAGCGGAGGTTGAAAGGTGGCGGCAGAGGCGGGGAGCAGCAGCGGTTTGCTCTGTTTTTCCCAGATTCTCCTTCACCTTGCCGAAGCTTTCTTCCTCTCTGGCTCTCTCTCTCGATTTTCCTTTACGCTGCTTTACCTGAAGCCCTCCTTTTGCTTTTACTCTGTTTTTCCTTCGGTTTTTTCCTCTCCTAGCTCTCTTTTCCATTCTCTTCAGTCCGAGGCTCCCGCGAAGTTCAGTTTTCCTCCAAAAACAAAATCAGCCGCCAAGCCTTTTTCTCTTGCTTGGTTTCTCTCAGTCTCCCCTGTTTTTCTTTTTCCTCCCCCGTTTTGTTGAAGCCCTCCGTTCCCCTTTTTTTTGTTCGATTAGTTTTCTAGTTTCTTGCTCCCCGGATTCCCAGGTTCTTTCTTTGGATTTCTCTACTGCCGAAAACCTCTCCCTATTTTCCAGCCGAGCTTTCCTCTCGGTCCTCTCCTTCTCTCCGCTCTCTTGTTCTTTTTTCTGCTATTTTCCTTAACCCCCCAACCGAGAGCCTCTCTCTCTCTTTTTCCTCCTACTCCGCCGCCCACTCTGTTTTTTTTTAGCCTCCAAACGAAGCTCCCCTTTCTCATTGTTCCCCCCTTTTGTTTGCGGCTGTTTTCTTCTTTAAAGGCACCCCAAAAAACTAAACCTAATATGAAAGGCCAAGATTTCAAACCATAAAGTAGGCTTATGTGTCTTATTCTTGTCCCTTTGATTGACTTTTTCTTTTTTTTCCTTTTTCCTTTTTTTTTCCTCTTTTTTCTTTTTTTTTCGGAAAAATTTAGTGCCAAAAAGCTCTTAAATTCAATTAAAAGTAAGACACGAAACCACGAATTCAAAAACAAAAAAATCAAATAAAATAAAAACCTAGAATCGAAACAAACCAAATAAAAATTAAAATGATTAAATTGCATTAAAGTTTTAATTAAATTGATAAAATGAACTTAAAAAACAAAAGACTAAAAGTAAATGAAACTTAATTCCAAACAAAAATACCTTAAAAACTTTGGGGCTACAGTTTGCCCTCTTTGTCTGAGAGTTTTGGAAAAAACTTGAGAACAAAGAAGTAGACACCAAAATACTTACCTGTGTTATTCGCTGCAGCTACTCGAATGACTGTCCATTATTGAAACGAGGACTGCACCTCTTTAAAAAAAAAAAAAAAATTTAAATGGGGACTGATCCAAACAAGAAATTAAACGGACTGACCCCAACTGTCGCCGCCCCACTTTTCGATCGTCGAATGTATGATGTGTGAAGTGTGGTGTGTGAACGTGTGCAAAGTACAAGTAAAGGCCATGGGACTTTGGAAAGCGACGATTTGGCCAAAAAATAGTTTTAAAAAGGGTTTTGAAATGAAAAGTTTGGAGTCGCCACTTGGTAATGGTTTAAGGTGTACCAAGTCACCCAAAAATGAGTTTTAAAGTCAAGTAGTAATAAACCCTTTTTAAAACGACTCCTAGTCTACGTAAACCAAAGAAAAAGGTTCGGGAGTCACGTTTGACAAAGGGGAAGGCAGGGATAGAATCCAAGGCACCCCTTTGACCTAGCCAAGGCTAGTTGCGTTGATTTAATCAAAGATTTTCTTGTTTTAACCAAAGAATTTATTACATTTGAGTGCCCTACATGAATGCAAACCCTAGACCTATGGGAATTGGGGAAAATTTCCCTTCAAAGGTTGAGTGGTGCCAATCACATTAATTGTGAAGCCCAATATCAATCCTTTGAAGAAGTCACGAATAATGCAAGTGGAATGCAAATGAATGGAATGCATGCGTGCAATGTGAGGACATGAGTTTGAAAAAGTAATAAAAGAAAATAAATATGTAAATGAAAGTGTGCACGTGAGTGGGCAATGTACGGTATGTGAAATGATAATACGAAGTGCATGTGTGCAAGTAATGATAAAAGTGTTCGTGTGCAAGTGAAGAAACTCAAGGGTGCACATGTGCAAAAATGGGAGGAAAAGTGTTCATGTGCAAGTGAAAGGATAAAAAGGTGTACGTGTGCAAATGAGAGGAAAAGTGAAAGTGTAATGATGGAGTGGACTTAGAATGCATGAGCCTAGGGAATTCATGCATATTGGGACGAGGAGACCTAAATCGTGACTCAATTTGCCCTTTTATAGAGGGAATACAAGCGTGCTAAGGCTTAGAAAGAGCCACACTCGTCTATATCCCATATTTAAGGGGACTCGCAAGCAAATGAACCCTATAACTAGCATAAAATGCAAAAATCCTAAAATGGAGGGAAAAGGGGTTCGAGGATCATGCCAAATGGTAAAACTAAGAAAAATGCGTGATATGTGGTGAACAAGCAAATGATGTGCTAGCGGGGGGAAATCCCTAAGGGTCTAGCGTTGGACTAGCCCATTCTATGAATTCCGACTAGCGTTGGACTAGTGGAGACGATAAAAGAAGCCACAACTAGCGTTGGACTAGTGTGGTGACGTACATTCATCCATTCCATTCATTCAGGGCTATGAAAGCAAGTAGACAGGCCAAACACTTATAAACACATAGCACATAACATTTAGCATGCTCGACTAGATGCAATGCCCTAACAAAGCAAATTAACACATAGCAACTAAGCATGCAAGCCACATAAGCTAATTAAAACCCTAACTATTACATTTGCTAGCTAGGCACATGACTTCGACAGGTCTTCATTGAATGCTCCTCCAAGCCCTATCTATTCCATTAGGGAAACCCTACTACAATCTAAAAGGGGAAAAAGAATAAAATAATTAAATCCCTAACTATTACAAGCCAAGAGGTGTACACATACCCCATAATGAATAACTTAAATAAAATTAAAAGTCAATAAAGAGAATGAAAGGAATTAAAGAAAGGCAAAGAAAGCGAAGTAGACATGCATATTCACATAACACGTAGGAGCACGTAGGAAAAATAAACTCAAGAATATAGAAGTTACCTCCCTTGCAATGGAAATCGAGTAAATGAGATATTAGCTTCAAAACAATAAAAATGTCAAGGTACCAATTTATTTGGCAAATAATCACAAAGGATAAAAAAAAACATGAATTGAATCAATTGAATCATGTCAACAACCCACATTTAAGAAATCAAAAAGAAGAAGGGACTTAATTGCAAAAATGAACAAAGTTTTGGGGTCAAAATTAAAGAAAAATAAAGTTCAGGGACCTAATTGCAATTACATTAGGGACCCAATTGAAAGGAATGGAAAGCTTCCAGGGCCACGGTACAGTTAAGGGAAAATGCAGGGGCTGATTTGCAATTTCGTTTCTGGTTTCTTCATGGACCAGGCTATTGGGCCAGTTTATTTATTTGTTTGGGCCAAAGCTTCCCAGCCCAATGGAAATCCCAAAGCAAAAGGGAATGGGCCGTTTTATTATTTGTTTGGGCTAAGATCACTTGGCCCAACCAGAAATCCAAGGAACAGAGAGTGGGCTAATATATTATTTTGGCCCAAAAATAAACCAAACAAACAGATGGGCCATGAGCCTCTAGCCCAAGCCAAAAACCCCAAAATCATGAACTAAATCCACTTTCTAAAACCCAAACAACAAAAAAACTCTTAGCCCACATTACTTGTTTTCTTGGACCCAACATGATAAAATCAAATAAAATTATTAAACCTCAATTATAACCTACAAACAAGATTTTGGGTCACAGCAAAACAAGGAGGGAACTTGGGGTCCAAGTGCAATAACAACAGGGATTTGATTGAAAGAATTATGAAAGATTTAAGGTCAAATTGGAAAGGCTTGAAACCTTGGGGGTCAAATCGCTAAGAAAAGGAAATCGAAGGACCGGAATCATGAACTTAAACCAGTAATCATCCTCCTCAATCGGGCTAAACGTCTGCTGTCATCTTTCTTTGCAGAGGGAAAATCAGAGAATTCAGGTTTGGCCATTCCCAATCAAAACGAAAATCACACAAGCCCCTTCTCACAGTGTCAAGATTCAATGCGGATTCATACCAATGATAGAGTAAGAAAAACATGAAGAGCAGCAAAAGAAAACACATCAACATTTTCACAATTCTGTTTGAACTGGTCTAATTTATGCGAATAACAGAAATTGAAACAGAAATCGATTTGTCTTTGAAGCTAAAGTCTCGGTGGGGCATTTTGTCAAACACCAGATGGGCACACAAAATTGTAGCTAATGTCTGCTCAAATGAATCTATAACCCGCCCAAAATTTTATTAGCAACTCAAGAAAACACAACCTAATGAATCCAGAGAGCATTCATGCCCGAAATTGTACATAATCAATGAGAAAAATGCAACAATAACTCTCTGCTTTGAAAGTCTTAAAGAATCAGAAAAAAGGAAATCGAACATAGAAAGCTGGCTTACCTCATTTCCTTGGTGAGAATCTGCTGGTGGCAGTGGAGGATTGCCGGTGGTGGTGGGGAGTTCCGGTGATAGCAGCGGACTGGGGAACGGCAGCGGCTACGAGCCTTCTGCCAAGTCTTTTCCTTTGTTCGAAATCATTCCTCAATTTTCTTTTCATGCTCTGTTTTTTCCAACCTTGAACCTCTGCTTTTTCTGTCCGAAACCTCCCTCAAAACCGCAGCTCTCTGCTCTCTTTTTCATCCCAAAGCTACAGACCTCTCTTTCAATCTCCGTTTGGTTTCTTTTTCTTTTTTCGTTTTGCCCTGGTTTCATTCTTTTTCTGGGCAGCCCACTCAGAACCTAGCCGCTGTTGGCTTCTCCCTTTTCTCTGTTTTGCATTCGCTCAAGAAGCGGTCCGTAGGCGATGGTGGATTCAGGGGAGGTGATGGCGTTGGTGGTGGTTTCTGGTCCTCCCTCCTCTATCCGTCGCTCCCTTCCCTTTAGTTTTCTCTTTTGCTCTATTCTTTAGTCGATTCCTTCCCTGTTTTTCCCTTTCCCTCTGTTTTTCATTCTCTTTTTTCTGTTTTTACCCGTAATCTCCCTCCCTTTAGCCGTCTCCTCGGTCTCTCTCGTTTAGTACCCCAAAGATCCTCCCCATTTCTCCTCTGATTTTTCCCTTTGCTTGCCCGACGGTTTCTTCCTTGCTAATCCCCTGTCCGCCGCCTCTTTCACCCTTTCTTTTTGTTTCGTCTTGTTTTCTTTGTCCGATCCTCCTCTCCCCCCTTTGCGGCTCTCAATCTCTCTCTCTATTTATCTGGGACCTCCCCTAAACCCTCAGCCATTCTCCAAAATTTGCAGCTAAGGGGCTGCCCAGCCCCCTGTTTGCAAGCTGCGTAAAAAACGCAGCTTGCATGCCGTGACCTTTTTATTTTTATTTTTTTAAAACTAACTAAGAGTTGATAATAGTAAAAATAAATAACAAAACAATTTAATTAACATTGGATGAAAAATAAATAAGCTAGAAACAACAAAGTGCAAATTCCAATTTTTCATTTTCCATTTTTCAATTTTTTCTTTTTAACATAATGAAACTAAATCCAAAACAACTAAACATATTTTTTTGAACGCTTTTCTTTTTCCTTTGAGAAAATCTACACTAAAAATGGCTAAAATAACTAAAACTAAAAGTAAATAAAACTAAAAACTAAAAAATAGAACAAATAATAATAATAATAATAATAATGAATAGTAAATAAATAATAAAACACCAAAAATTTGGTGTCTACAGTTTGCCCCTCTTTGTCTGAGTTTTGAAAAAACTTGAGACAAAGAAGTAGACACCAAATACTTACCTGTGTTATTCGGCTGCGAATTACTCAAACGATGGGGACTGACCCCTGACAGGAAATTTTAAAATCGGGACTGACCTGAGACAGAAATTTAAACGGGACTGACCCGAGACAGAAATTTAAACGGGACTGACCCGAACAGAAATTTAAACGGGACTGACCCGAACAGAATTTAAAACGGGACTGACCCGAACAGAATTTAAAATGGGACTGACCCGAACAGGAATTTAAATCAGATGAATTGAAGTGAGATGGAGTGTTGGTGGGATTGACCCATGTTTATTGGTGATGCAAATGAAAGAAGTGAAATGCTTACTGGCGGGACTGACCAACGTTCCAGTGGCGGCGAAAATGAAATGTCTTGACAATCGGACAGTGGGATCAAACCCGAACCTGCCGTCAGAACTTGATTTGATTTTTTTTTGATTTTTTGATTTTTGGATTTTTGGATTTTGGATTTTTTTTTTTTGATTTTTTGATTTTTTGATTTTTTTTTGAGGGAATCTTTTCAAAATTTGCCCCAGTATGATGAATTGGTCAGTGAGACGACATCTGAGCCTGACGGGGTGTGGACGGTCAGCGGGATAAAACCCGGTCCTGCCGAGATTGGCGGGATAAAACCCGGTCCCAATGTCATAAAAAGCGGTCAGCGGGATTATACCCGGTCCTGCCGAGATTGGCGGGATGAAACCCGGTCCCAATTTGATAAAACGCGGTCAGCGGGATTATACCCGGTCCTGCCGAGATTGGCGAGATGAAACCCGGTCCCAATTTGATAAAACGCGGTCAGCGGGATTATACCGGGTCTGCCGAGATGGCGGAATGAAACCCGGTCCCAATTTGAATAAAAACGCGGTCAGCGGGATTAATACCCGGTCCTGCGAGATTGGCGGGATGAAACCCGGTCCCAATTTTGATAAAAAGCGGTCAGCGGGATTATACCCGGTCCTGCCGAGATTGGCGGGAATGAAACCCGGTCCATTTGATAAAACGGCGGTCAGCGGGATTATACCCGGTCTGCCGAGATTGCGGGATAAAACGCGGTCCCAATTTGATAAAAAGCGGTCAGCGGGATTATACCCGGTCCTGCCGAGATTGGCGGGATGAAACCCGGTCCTGATAAAACGCGGTCAGCGGGATTATACTGCCGAATTGACGGATGAAACCCGGTCCCAATTTGATAAAACGCGGTCAGCGGGATTATGAAAACCCGGTCCCAATTTGATGCGCAGCGGATTATGGTCCTGCGAATTGGCGGGATGAAACCCGGTCCCAATTTGATAAAAAGCGGTCAGCGGGATTATACCCGGTCCTGCCGAGATTGGCGGGATGAAACCCGGTCCCAATTTGATAAAAAGCGGTCAGCGGGATTATAACCGGTCCTGCCGAAGTAAGCGGTCAAGAAATTGAATTTGATTTGCCAAGAAACAAGCAATTAAATTTAATTTTCCAAGAAACAAGAATTTGAACTTGATTTTTGACTTTTGACGTTTTGAATTTTTCCTGATTTTTCGAGAGAATCATTTTTCAAAAATAATTTGCCCCAGTGTAGGGCCCTTTTCCCTTCTTTTCTCTTTCTTCGGCATCGGCCTTCCACATCACCAGATGCTCTTTCGTCGATTTCAACTATGAATACCTGCACAGGGCTTACATGCACTCAAATGAGCGTGACTGATTTGAAAAAATGCATTATTTTGATTCTTGGACGAAATCCTCAATTGGACTACAAAAATATTTGCCCCTGTGTGGGCTTATTTTGCGAAATTTTGCAAATAAAAATTTTGCCCCAGTTTGGGCCCATTTGATTGCAAAAATTGGTTTAGATGATTTCCCATTTACTTGAACAAAGAAAAACCGCACTTTCTAAAATTTAGAAAAGAATGCACATACAACAATGTGAAGAAACTTTAATCGTCAAGTTTGAACTCATGCAGAAATTTCATGATGAATTCCTCGAAATAACACCAAATTTAAGAAGAAGATTTCTTCCTTACTTTTAGCATTGGTGCTTAGGGTAATGGGTCACCACTTCTGGTTGACTCATCTTTTCAGGACCAATCAGGTGACTTTATTTTTGAAATGGCCAAGGAAATGGGAGATAAGAATCTGTCTCATTTTTGTGCCCCAGTTGTATGTAATCCATTCAATGTCACATCTTAGTGAAAGCAAAGAGTTTGTTACCCTTATTTTCAAGAAAACTTAGTCAACATACAAGCTTTCTAGGCTTGTAACGTATGGACAGAAGTGATAGCTAAACATGTGGAAACGGGTTATGCCCTTATGATCACAAATGATTGATGGATTTCGTACGAGCATAATCGTCACTTTGGATTGTCATGAAAGAATAAGTCAACGATGGACTTTATTAGCTTGTAATTTGGCTCGAAAACGATAGCTAAAGAAGCAATTTTCAAAGGACATTGCACTGAAGATCGCATTTTTCAACATCGCCCTCATCTGGACTCCAGGTTCTTGGACTTGGTTTGACTTTTTATCATCACCCAACAGGGTCTTTCAACATCAAATCTTTTGCATCTTTCTTTTGCATTCATTTCGCTCGTTTTTCCTTTTCTTTTTCCCCCTTCGCGGGGTTTCACATGAAGAGCAGTGTCAATCTCACACCTGAATCAATTCAGAATACAGCAAAAACTTCCGGCATCAGAAATTTGCTTGACAGGGCTATTGCAAAGAACAGAAGTCAGGACTTTCGGTTTTGTAATGGGGTCAGGTGGGGTGCTTTAGAAAAGTTAAGGCTTGAAAACGGATTTCAAAACTGGTTTGAAGAATCTGAGATCGCATTGTTGCGCCAACCCTATTTTAGGGTAAAATCAGAATTTGCCTCAGTTTATGCTCGATTGAGGCTTTTTACTTTCATTTTCTTTCTTTTTTGTTTTTGACTCTCCGGCTTTTTGCCATTCTTTGAAATTTGCCCCAGTTTATTTTTGAACTGAGGTTCTCTTTTTCTTCCTTTGTTTTTGATCTTGTTGCTTTTCACTTTTCACTTCTTGAAATTTTCTTTTCAACTCAGACTCGCCCCCAGTGTGGGGTTTGCGATTCTCAGGGTTCGCCAAACGAAGTATTTTATTCTGAAGGCTCAAAAGGGATAACTAGAGATAGAATGCTTGATTGGAAAAGAAGAGGGCCTGACTTTTATTCCATTCCTTACAATAACTCTGAAAGGAAACATTCATTAATGGGAAATTTTTAGCATGTACCTGAATTAACTGATTGAGGAAAACCCTTGTTCATCCATATTTGTGAAACATAGGCGATCCACGCGGACAAATCCCTTCCTTTTCTTTTTTTTCAAAATTCGGAACCCAAGTGGAGTCAATTTTCCCCAATTTGCGGTTCCCTCCTTATTCGAGCATTTTTGCATTTCCCCTTTCCTTTTTCTTTTTAAAATTTCCCAATCTCCTTCCCCAATGCGGGGTACGACCATGAGTGCATTAGAAAAGAACCACCAATTTTAGCTCAAAATGGGGATGCAAGGGGTGATCAGTGTTTAGGTTGTAGAAACGACGGCCAAAGCATCATTCTTACACCTCATGACAACCAAAGTAACGAAACGGTTATTGAAAATCCATTCCCCTATTTGATATTTGAAAATTTTCCAACATAGGGTAGTGATCATTAGGGCTCTTATTTGAAACGAAATTATTCTTTCATAGGCTCAAATGGGAGAGCAAGTGATAAAAATCTGTATAGGTAGAGAAAAGAATGCTCGAAGTATCACTCCAAATTTTCCAAACGAATAAGGATGATGCACATTTTTGCTTTCACTTAGATGTGATTGAATCGATTAAACACAATGGATATTTTCAAGCAAAGATGGCCCCAATTTGCGATTTATCAATCAATGTGACTGATTTTATTTTGGGGTTCAGTGAAGGAAAAAAGATATCTCATTGGGCCTTCTGAATGACCTCTTTTAATTCTGAACACTCTTATTGTGAATTTTCAGGTCGGAGGTTGAAAAAATCCCAATTTAGTCTTATTTCTTAAAATTCATCATGAAATCTCCAATGAATAAGAATAAAGAATGAAATGTACATAAATATACACAAAACAATGATTGTCCAAAAAGTTTATTGCTGAAAAAGTTTGAAACAAATTTTCTCATTCAATTACGATACAAGTGAGAAGAGAGAAACTTGTAAAGAGCTCCACATATACACTTTTTGTCTCCTTTTCAAATATACAAAATTTCCCTTTGGAAAACAATTACAACATCTCTCAGAGGGTTTTCATCGTAGGATCCGCCCAAGAATCAAATAACACTTGTAATCTTCAAACTTTATTGGATTAAAATTATCATCAGATATAGAAGAACATTTTCGTCTTATTGAAATATTTTTATGAATGCAGGGGAGGGGGGAAACAAAAGAAAAATACCCCGAGTTAGTAGGCAAAACTGCAAAATCGGTATGCATGTCCTATGGGAGAACCCTTTTATGCCAAGGGTAGGCCTAGCATGAAAATGCAATCCTCCAGAGCAGGCACTATACAATACCTGATGGATCCAATCAGCTCATGGAGTGAAAAATAATTTTGAAAGAATTTGGTCAATTGGGGTGACGAGAGATTTGTCAAAATGAGGTCAACGTCCGAATAGATTGATCACCTTTGATTTGCAAAAGGCACGGGTTTGACCTTGACGAACCTCCCATCGAAAAGATTGGAATTCGTTTTAACAAATTTTCTCAGTGAATTACGGGTCAAAACCCTAATTGATCAAATGATTGGATGCAATGGACGATTTTTCAAAATTGACTAGATCTCCCAATTTGGAATTTGACAATGAAATCCTAATAGGGCAAATGGGTTGAATGAAATTGACAATTTATTTAAAATCGACCGAATTACCCTAAAAGGGAAACAGGTCAAATGAATTGAATGAAATTTATCCGAAATTAATCAGATCACCCTAAAAAGGGTAAATTGATCAAATAGATTAAACGAAACATGATTTATTCAAAATCGGCTCGGTTGCCCTAAAAATGGGTAAATTGGTCAAATGAATGAAATTGAATTAGGGATATATTCAAAAATCGGCCGAATGACCCTAACAAGGGTAAATTGGTCAAATGAATTGACAATTTATTCAAAACCGACCAGGTGACCCTCAAAGGGTAAATTGGTCAAATGCATTGATGATTTATTGAATGAATCGACCGGATGACCCTAAAAAGGGTAATTTGGTCAATTGAATTGATAATTTATGCAAAAATCGACCGGATGACCCTAAAAAGGGTACATTGGTCAAATGGATTGGATGAAATGAATTTATTCAAAAATGACTAGATTGAACTAAAATTGAATGAATTGGAAAAAAATGGATTGGATAAGATGGATGATTTGTTCAAAAATCGATTGAATTATTCGCCCACTGGGTGGTTTCAAGAAATCATTACAATGCCTTGGTCTATGAGCTTCTAAAATCAAAATTTGGCCTCTATATTTATCGTCTCAACAATGAGGAATCATTTCTTCGAATTAACGTCCTTTTACGCAAGGGAATTTTACCAATTTTGAGAAAATGGCCAAAAAGTGATTATTAGATGCTCATATTCCAAAAAATTGCTTCATGAAAATGATCGGATCTTTACCTTACCTTGTGCACTACCCCTTCGGACGGTACGAGAAAGGTAAACGTGCAAGTCTCATTTGGATTATATATCCGAGACATGGGGTGGTTTATTCCTAACACGGGATCCCCTAAATGGCATTCCCTTTCTAGGGTTTATGCATGATGCCAGTTTATTAAAGCTATGTAAATATGTGACAAACATGAAATGTGAGCTAAAGGACATAAATAATGCAACGGGGGGAAAAGGTCTAAACATGAAATGTATTTACTGAAAAGTAAGTGCAAAGACTGAAATTTAGACATGTGAGCTATCTAGTGGGTGAGTCACTAAAAGAGTGCCAAAAGGGCCTCTTATCGCTAAGGCATATGAATGCAAGCCAAGAAACAAAGAAATGGTTAGTGCAATTGATAGTACACATAACACATTGGGAGCAATTAAGAAAAGAAATACAATAAAGCGAGTAAAAGGGGTAGAACCCCTTCCCTCGTGCCTAATGTGCTTATAAAGGGTGAGGCCGACTCTACCCTAGGTTATTCTAATATGGATGCATGAGGCTGGGGTTCACTAATGCCTAGACTCGATAAAGCTTCGGCTCCCAAGCCTTCAGACCTAAAGGCGAAGGGTCATCACTCCCAGGGCCTTTGATCGGTGGCTCGAGTGATCCCTTAGGTAGCGCTATGGGCGCAGAGCACACCATCCGCCTACCCAAGGCAATCGATCCTAGTCCTACAAGGCGGTGTGGGATGGTGCCCACGAAAAACAAAATAAAATGGGATAAAGCAAGTAAATATGCACGTATGAAGTGTTCCCCTATTTTGAGGGAAGGGGTTGAGAACCACGCGAGGCTCTAAAGGTGACACACACCCCCCCAAGTGCAATGCAAGCGCGAGATAAATAAGTAAACATACATCCAAACATACATTCATGAGTCGAGGGATTGGTTTGAGACGCGAGTGATGCAAAATCCTAAAAGGGGAAAAAAATGCAACCCTAAAACACCCAAATGTAATATATGAAAAGGTTAAAAGAAGGAAAAGGTTGATTAAATCAAATTTGCTCGGACTCTCGAATGTCCCCAGTGGAGTCGCCAACTGTCGCGCCCCACTTTTCGAATCGATAAGTGTTGTGTGTGTGAAGTGTGGTGTGTGAACGTGTGCAAAGTAAAAGTAAAGGCCATGGGACTTTGGAAAGCGACGATTTGGCCAAAAAAATAGTTTTAAAAAGGGTTTTGAAATGAAAAGTTTGGAGTCGCCACTTGGTAATGGTTTAAGGTGTACCAAGTCACCCAAAAATGAGTTTTAAAGTCAAGTAGTAATAAACCCTTTTTAAAACGACTCCTAGTCTACGTAAACCAAAGAAAAAGGTTCGGGAGTCACGTTTGACAAAGGGGAAGGCAAGGATAGAATCCAAGGCACCCCTTTGACCTAGCCAAGGCTAGTTGCGTTGATTTAATCAAAGATTTTCTTGTTTTAACCAAAGAATTTATTACATTTGAGTGCCCTACATGAATGCAAACCCTAGACCTAGGGGAATTGGGGGAAATTTCCCTTCAAAGGTTGAGTGGTGCCAATCACATTAATTGTGAAGCCCAATATCAATCCTTTGAAGAAGTCACGAATAATGCAAGTGGGATGCAAATGAATGGAATGCATGCGTGCAATGTGAGGACATGAGTTTGAAAAAGTAATAAAAGAAAATAAATATGTAAATGAAAGTGTGCACGTGAGTGGGCAATGTACGGTATGTGAAATGATAATATGAAGTACATGTGTGCAAGTAATGATAAAAGTGTTCGTGTGCAAGCGAAGAAACTCAAGGGTGCACGTGTGCAAAAATGGGAGGAAAAGTGTTCATGTGCAAGTGAGGGTGATAAAAAGGTGCATGTGTGCAAATGAGACAAAAGTGAAAGTGTAATGATAGAGTGGATTGAGAATGCATGAGACTAGGGAATTCATGCATATTGGGTACGGGGAGACCTAAATCGTGACTTGATTTTCCCTTTGATTAGAAGGCGAAACTAGCGTGCTAAAGCTATCGAGTAGCCACACTCGCTCGTTTCCCTTATCGGAAGGGGACACTCAAGCAAATGGACCCTACAACTATCATGATATGCAAAAATCCTAAAATGAAGGGAAAGGGGGTTCGAGGAGCATGCCAAGCGATAAAACTAAGAAAAATGCATGATATGTGGTGAACAAGCAAATGATATGCTAATGAGGGGAAATCCCTAAGGGTCTAGCGTTGGACTAGCCCGTTCTATGAATTCCGACTAGCGTTGGACTAGCGGAAACGTACATTCATCCATTCCATTTATTCATGGCTATGAAAGCAAGTAGACATGCCAAAATACTCGCAAACACATAGCACATAGCATTTAGCATGCTCGACTAGATGCAAGAGCCTAATAAAGCAGTTAAACATGTAGCAACAAAACAAACAACCAAGGGGAAGGGGAAGTGGACCAGATGCTCTCCGAGCCCTATCTATTACAAGCCAAGAGGTGTACACATACCCCATGAAAGCATAAAGGGAAAGGGGAAATGGACAAGATGCTCTCCGAGCACTATCTATTACAAGCCAAGAGGTTTACACATACCCCATAAAACTTAAATAAAAGTAAAAAGCAAGTAAATGCACGCAAGGAGGTAAGGAAAGCGAAGTAGACATGCATATTCACATAACACGTAGGAGCACATAAGGTCAAATGTAGTGCAAATAAAGGGGTAGAATGTACCTCCCTTGAATTGACGCCCCAATGAAGTGAAATTATTCAATTACCCTCCAAAAAAATAAAAAGGTCAAGGCACCACTTTATTTAAGAAAAATTAAAGAAATGGGCAAAACAAAACTTGCTTGATCATAAAGCCCCTAAAATCATGAATTAAGCGCAATGGCAACAAAACACCGTAGTTAATTGAAACAAACAAACAGTAAAGTTGTAAAATTAAAACTGCCAAGGACTAAATTGAAGACATTATTCAATTGGTTGGGTCATAGTAAGATAAAGGGAGACTTGGGGGACCAAAGTGCAATTTTCAAGATTATTTCATGCATGCATACGTAGGAATTCAAGCTTCTGCAATGTCTTCGGCCAAGCGAATTTGCTGCATTTTAACAGGTTTCTTAGATGCAATCCCAAAGCAACTAGCATGTCATCCAATCAAAACCAATGCAATCCTAAACTGAAGACCACTACAGAATTCAGCAAACCAACAACCAAAAAATGAGGTAATGGAAAATTCCAGCAAGCTTTATGCAAATGTTACAAGGAAAATTTCTGCAACCGAAGAACATGCGTTCTATGGCTTTCAAGTTTGCCGCAAACTCCAACCGTGGCTTTTACTTATTACGCAATGCAAACGGGCTCATCAAAAACTCAGACTTCTACCTATCAATCATCAACCAAACACACGGTTTCGCTGCAAAGTTTGAAGTTCGGGCTGATAGCAAAAGGAAAGAAACAGAAAAAATGCAGCAATGTTCCAGCAAGCTAGGAAGCCTTCGGCAACCCGAAGCTTTCTTTGCTTTTGTAGCTTTGGATAAAGCTTTCTGCAACCAAGACATAACTACAAAACAAATCACACGATGCTAAAACCAATCATGCATAGCTAAGGAAATGTTCTGCAGCAAACAAGACAACCACGTAGAAGGCTTCCTGCAACACTTCCTATCGAATTCCAGCAACCGGAATCGAACTCAAGCGTACAGCTTTGTTCAAAACCAGAAAAAGACACAGACTCCCAACCCCAAATGCACAGCTTTAAACTAGGCAGCAACCAAAACCCAAATGAAACCCAGCTTTACTTAAAACAGTAATCAGTCAGCTACGCTTTTAGAAACAGAGCAACATCGGATGAAAGCCATAAAGAAACTACTAAATCCCATGAAACCCCCAAAAACAAGCATCCGATTATCTATAGACCCTATTTATATGTATCTTGAGCCCTTAAGACTGGACCTTTGAAACCACAGAAATCATCAAGGCGGAAATGCCAACAAAATGCATATGCGATGAAGAAAACCCATTCGGTGGTAAAATTATTGGGAGTATCAGATTAGCTAAGTAAAGGATAATTTATTACCTGATGGTGAACTTGAACGAAGCTAACACCAAAGAGACGAACAGATGATACTCCACAAGAATCTTTGCGAGTTCACCGATGCACCGGCAGAGACGATCCGCGACTTTGGAGGGCAGACTTGAAGGCTTTCCTGAGGGTTTTTGTTTTCTTTTTTAACAAGATCTGAACAAGAATTTCTCTCTTGATGTTGGTAAGTGCACAACAATCCACAGCTTGGTGAATGATGCCGAATTTATGGAGAAAATCTTCGCTCAAGAGGGCTGGATGTTCAACCTTTTCCAAGGAAAAAACGCAGCCGGCATTCTACCTTTGTTGCTATCGCGTCTTGCCGTTCCTTTTTCCAACCACTGCTCAGAATTTTCAGTCTATCTTCCTCTCTAATCTCAGTTCTCCTAGCTTTTTTTTTTTTGGTTGTCACTCGATGCCCCCCTTTCTCTCTTCCCTCTTGCTCTCGACTCAGCTATCTCAGTTTTTTTTTTTTCTCTTATGCAGCTGTCCTCTCTTGCCTCTTTCCGTCACTCTCTCCGTCTATCCCCTTTTTTGCGGCTGCCCTTAGATGATTCCTTTTATATCCCAGTAACCCTAAACTTCAAGCCAGCTCTTCTATATTTGCAGCCCAAGGAGCTGCCGAACATTTCTTTGCAAGCTGCGAAAAACGCAGCTTGCTGCCGCGTATCTTCTCTTTTTTTTTTTTTTTTTTTTTTTTTTTTTTTTTTTCTTTTTTTTTACAACTTTCAACTTAATAAATACAGAAATGATAAAAATATAATAATAATAATAGCAGATTGACAAAAACCAGGTAATAATAATAGTAATAATAATGAAAATAATTTAAGAACTAAACAACTAAAACAACAAAAATGGCCATTTTTCCATCTTTTTCACCCCTTTTTTTTCATTTCCATTCATTTTCTTTCTCTCAAAATAACTTAATAAAAATAACTAAAGTGCAAAAGGGTTGAATTTAAAGAAATAAAAAATATTTTTGTGAACAAATTTCCCTTTTCTTTTTTTTTTTTTTTATGATTTTTCTTTCCTTTCCTCTTTTTTTTGAATTTTTCTTTTCAAGAAAGCATTGAATAAAAAACAAAATGACTACAACATATTTTTGATGTTTTCCTTTTCTTCTTTTTTCCTAAAAACTCTACGCTAATTTTAAACTTAAAAGCTAAAACTAAAAATTAAAACTAAAAGTAAACAACGAATGCAAGCAATCTAAAATGAAAATCATGAAATAGATGCCACATAAAATTACCCAAAATTTGGTGTCTACAGGCCCGGTAGGGGGATGTTTGGTGGAAGGAATGGGAGAGAAGAGGAGTCTACGGTTGGTCACTCTTCAACATTGACGGAGATTCAATGAGGTTGGATCAAGACATAAGCGTGGAAATGGGCTCTTGAGAGCCGACCGTATCCTTTCACTGATTTACTTTACTTCGAAATTGCATACTTGAATTGAATGGTTTTGCTTATGTGATCTTAATTGCTATTGTGATAGTTGCTCACTGAGCTTTAGCTCACCCCGTTCCTTTTGTTTTCCTTACAGGAATATGACTCTTTTGGAATGAATTTTGATAAATGGTTGCCAAATGAACTAGATGAATGACTCTTTTGTATTGTATATAAAATGGGACCTTAAATGTATCATTAGGGCCGTTTTCACTTTTGTTTTGGCAAACCATATATGTAGTGACTTTTGTATCACTTTTAAATGTCATTTTTGGTTTGTAAAGGCTAAATGTTTTGTGGTTTATGTAATTCGATGTTTGGTTGGGTTCGGACGAGTCGGTTACTATTCATGGCCGACTCCGGATTTTGTTTCTTTTATTTTGGGTTATTTTGCCCTTTTGCCTTATTTGCGCGCGTTATAAGTTCCGGAACGTGAAAGATCGCTCTATACTGCACCGTTAGTCCTGGCGAGAGCTGGGCAGGCAGTCCGCTAACCTCTTTGGTTCGCCTTAGGGGAAAGTGGGACTGTCACAGCGTGACTGAGTCCTATCGAGAGTTGGGTAGACGGTCCGCCAAACCCTTGGGTACGCCCTAGGAGAAGGTGGAGCTATCACTGGTGGTATCAAAGCTGCTTCGCATGGTCTCGGCGCAGGGTGAACTTGTGTGAGAGCCCGTAAAATTTTTCTTAATTTATACCATTTAATTCTATTCCTTTTCATGCATTTTCCTTATTTTATTTTACTACATTAATTTTCTGGACACTTTATAAGTGAATATAGTTTTTCCAACCATTTTGCTAGTATAAGTTAGTTCGGGTTAAATTTGAAGTGCGTTATGGACGTGGGACCCGCTAGTGCGATAAACTTTTGGTGATTAAGTGATTTTTGTGCGAATTATTATTATTTTACAAGGTGTTAGGAGACAATTAAAAGTTAGCTAGATAAATTACCATTGGTAGACAAAAGGATAAGCTTAAAACCCTAAAAGGAGCCAAGTGTCACTATGCTATTAGAAGTTGGACTTTTGACCAAGGTTGGTAACTTTACTAAAATCAGATTTTTTGACCAAAATTCATTCATTTTCTTGTCTCCTTTGGCTGAAATTAGTGAGAGAGAAACCAAGAGAGTTCTTCATCTTCCACTTCAATTTCTTGCCCAAATCTTGAGTTTCAACCGATTAATTTGCAAACTACTCCATAAAACTTACTTTCCAAGTAGTTTCCAAGGTGTTTGAGAAGTTATTTTTGGAGGACAAAGCCTAAGCTACCATCTTTCATAGGGAGATAAGGTATTTTGCCAAGAACCTCTTCTTTACTTCGATTAATTGCTTAGTAGTGGTTTTTAGTTGTTTTAGATGTTGTTTTGTGCAAGATTAGCACTTGAATGCATGAATTCCAGATTAGGGTTTCATTTTTTTCCCAATTCTGCCCGGTTCTATTTCACCTTGTTAGAGGCCGAACTAGCCTTAGTACAAAACATAAAAGTTGTATAGAATGATGTTTTATAGTTGCCTGAAAAATTTCAACTCAATCGGAGCAACGTAGTCTGTGAAAATACCGAAATACCCCTGCTGCCCTGTTTCTGTCCGAAAATGAAAATCAGCCTCTGTAAGTGGTTAGTTTGACCAGGAATATTACCGAATTGGATGATGATGTCTTCTTAAGAATTATAGCCTTGTATCGTAGCTTTCAAATGGCTTTGGAATTTTGGTAGGCACCTCTAAAATGTCATTCCCTACAACTTTCATGTTTTAAGCCAAGACCAATTCGGCCTCTATCTAGGAGCTATAAATTCGGACAGAATGTTTCCTAACCAAAACCTAACTTTCCAAAATTTCTTCCAATTCAGCAATTGTTTGCAATTAACCACTTTTCCCACCTCTTAGAGTCATTATATACCATTTCCAATCATCATAGATAGCCACACAATCATGCTCATATTAAAACAGAAAAATCCCCAAAAAGAATAAAACTTCATCACTATAACCACAAATCAAGAAATAATCCATAAACTTGCATCTCATACTACCACTAAGCATGATTTAAGCATCAATTAAGAGAGGAGAGTAGTTCTTCACAACTCACCTTAGAAACAAGAGAGAGAGAGAGAGCAATAGGTCCTCCTAGCTTTCCAAATAACTTCACAAATCAACTCACTAACACTAATTGAAGAGGTTTTATGGAGAAATTACAAGTTTCAATGGTTGGTTGGATGGATTTGAGCTAAATGGAAGCAAAACTTGAAGAGTTTCTTCCTTTCTTTTTGAGAGAAAGAGCCGGCCACAATGAAGAGCAAAATGGAGAAATTTTGGTTGTTTTTTGATTTATTTAGTCAATTGGTAAGACCATGAATAGTGGTCTTAAAGGTAAACCCACTCAAATGGTGACACTTGTCACCTTTTATTAAATACTTACCTAACTTGTCTCTCTTATACCAATCCACTTAGCACCCTCTACTTATCTCTTAACACCCGGTAAATTAATTCCAGTATTCAAAACTTAACCTAGTTGGCCGAATTTTTTCGAACTTCTCGCACTAGTGGGTCCCACGTCCGGTATACGCTCTTAATTTTTCAAAATCTATTTGATACTAGAAAAATCATCTAAAAACTATATCTGCTCCTTAAAATTATCTAGAAATTTTTCCTACTCACGAAAATGCAGAAAACAAGCCATGAAAAATAATAAAACCTAGAAAATGGGAAAAATACGGGTTCTCACAGAAATAAAGTTGCGTCTTCGCTAACAGCTATAGCTTTTGGTGCAATGGTAAGCGCTTGATCCTAACAAGTGGTATCTTCGAGTCTCCCTGGCTGTTGCTAGGGGAGGGATTGTTGGCCTAATCAGCAACATCCCCCAGATCCCGACTCGAAGAGACTAATCGCCCAGCCCGTGGCACCCAGGGGTGCAGCCCCTCATGCTGGCCGAGCGTGGTACGGTGCTTTGTGTTGCCATTGTGGTTAAGGAAATAATGTTGCGCCTTCGCTAACAGCTATAGCTTTTGGTGCAATGGTAGCGCTTGATCCTAACAAAAGTTGGCATGGGTCAAAGTAGAAAATTCATTTCCTAACAATATAAGTGTGCGAATGGTTGGATGAATAGTGAATTAATCCCCTATAAACACCTTTAGTAGGTGGGTAATACTGTAATTTCACCTACCTCTCCTCCGATTCAATCTTTCAGATGCGATTGAATTCTTCCAGTTTCCCCTAGCTACATCCACTGCTTTCTTCATCCCAAAAGTCTCACCAATATTAAAATCCTGTGATACCCAAAAACTGAGTCTTCAAATATGCTCTGTTGTTAGTTTTAATCTCTCCATCCGATCTGTTCCCCTCTCACAAACTCTCTCCACTGAATGATGCACTCATTCAGTATCCCTCTACTCAAGTTCTATCTCCACACTTAACCAATTCAATTCCTTCTATCTTCGACTCTGCTTTATCTCGTACATCAATCTCTTTGCCTTTTCTTGCCCAATTAGCTGGCCCATAGGGTGAAGATCAGTCTTTTGAGGGAAGAACTGGGCGGAAATTCTCTATGGAGGTCAATATTAAACTACAAACGAGGTAACTCTATTAGCCATAGGCCATGCCCTTACTTCCTTGTCGACATCAACATAATTTTGTTACTTTAATTATAAAGGTACTAAATGACGAGCTTGATTCCTGCCCTTAATTTGTTGTAATTAAGCAAAGTTTGGAACTGTGGTAGTGAAATCGAGTGTAGTTTTCAGCCTTTGTGGGATTTTTGCCTCTAATATATTTTGGTAGGCATAGATTGATGGATTGTTGAGTTTAGCATAGCAAATGCAAATTTTTTTTTTGATTTTATGAAAATTGATTAAAGTTTGGAATAAATATTCCGAGTCAGAGGAAAATGCTTAGGATTGAATATTATTCTAGGGTTGCCTCTGTAATTATTTGGTTGGGTTGAATGAAAAAAGTTTGTATGCAAAAAAACTGCTATTATTATTTGGTAAGGTTGAATTGACACAAATGGCATGCCAGCAAGAAAAGATTTCTAACTTTATGAAATGCTAGATTGCATATAAAATTGGGATTGTGATGTATTTTCTATGGAACATATTGATAACAAATAATGGATGGAATCTACATTTTTTTGCTCTCGGTTATATGCCTATTTATGTTGTCAGTAAATGAATTATTGGCTAATTAGTTATTAATTTAGCACAAAAAGCGATTGCTGGCATGACATATCAAAGGGATCCTTATGATTTTTAGGATCAAACCTATTTGAAAGGTGTACATAATTTTTGGAGAATCAGAGCACTTTAACTTGGTAAATCAGATTGCATACCAATGCTTTTGGCATGTAAATACTTTGAATGGATTGTTTGACTAGATATATTATTGGATTAATGGAAATTTTACTGGCTTTTGCTTTGAAGTTTGGATGAACCCTAATATTCATGTTTTATAAGTAAGCTTTTATCTAGGATTTTCTTGCGTGTGGTAAATAGTGTTATGTAATGAAGCTTTAGCTTTGCTATTATAATCCTGCTCATGCATCTAAGGTTCTATATTGAAGTTGTATAGAATTCTTCAATTGATGTTGCATGTCTATGAGTTTGTGGATAAGAATGCTAATAGATGGTTATTTGCCATAGTTCTTTAACTGTAAATGAACTTTCTATCATCTTCAGGATTCTATTGCTGCATTGAGCTACTACTGGTTAATACACTACCTTAAGTGCAATAGTTCCTTTTATACTCCAATTGTTGCCTCTTGGCAGCATTATGGAAGTCTTTGTGTGTTTTTACCTATGTTTACTAGATAAATTTGTTCAAATTAATATAATTCAAAATTTACTGTTTTTCTTTTATTTAGCAAACCTTTGCTATTATACTTCTTGCTATTTTAATGGATGTTGTAAGAAAGCTAGTAATAGTTTTTTTTTGTAAGCAAATACTTGATATAGTAAGATTTGTGATCAGGCCTCCCTTTATTCTTTGTGTCTGAAAGTAGAAACAAAAGTTTTGATATGTCAATGTATATAAATTTGGCATAAGTTTGATTTGGTTTTCGCTTTTGTTGCATATTTGCTATAATGATTATGATATATAAATTAAGTGGTTATCTAGCTTATCTTAATTGTTATGAATGTAGAGGTTCCAATTGGATTACAGATTCAGTGACGAATCATGATAGTTTGAATGCTATAAGTGCTGGCTATTCTGAACTCAGTGATTACTGGATAATTTGAGCTCCTACCAAAGTTATAAACAACCAAGAGAAACAAAGATGCCACCGAAAGCAATAATGATGCCTAGCATCAGAAGAGATACTACAGTCATAACAAAGACCTTCAATCTGCCGCCAATCCTACCCAAACTTAGTCTAAGCCTTTATGTAATTATACTGCAAATATGAAAACCTATTTACTCCTTTTTGTTCAAATCATGCATGCAAATATCATGCTCTATATTAGCTTAGGACCTTCCAACCTTTTAGCTAGATATATGTATGAAGTACTAACTCTCTATGCAGCTAGATCTTGTGATACATATTTCTCTATAAGCTCAGTATAGAGGTCTGGCTACCTTATGTGCTGATTATCCATGCAATTCTTGAGCAATGTTACGAGTTTTTAACTACTTTGTTTTATACTACTTTTACACATCTATAATCATAGCAACTTCAATATACCAGGCAACACCACAACTTCGGGGCAACCTTGCGCTTTGTGCAAGGCTCAAATCAACTAGTTTGTTGAAAATTGAGAAGCTCGTCTCTTACTCTGCTGTCCGTCTCCAAGAAATCTCTCACTTTGCACTCTTCATCTCCCACAGAAAGAAAATCAAACACATTTCTCCCCCAACTCTCTAACGATTGATCATCCTTCTCCAATGCTGAGGGAAAATTTCTTCACCAACGCTTTGCAGCAACAAAGGGTGGGTTCTCTTATGAACCATTTTTCTCCCTAATTTTCCCCAATTTTTTCTTGCCCTAATTTTGTTGCCAAAAATTTCAACCCAATTTTTTGCATATTGTTTTAGTTATGGATGTAATCATCTCTCCTGCAGGTGTTTAAGTTGTGGTTGTAATTACTTAAAACTCTTTCTTGTACAATCCAAGGAGTTTCAGTGGGTACGAATGCTGTTGCGGATCCATGTTTAGCTAAGAGGGGTGAAGGTGAGTTTCAATGACTAAGTTGGTGAATCAGTATATACTTTGATTTTTTATTTTTTTTTACTAAAACCATTAAAAGACACCCATTAAAAGTTGCTGAATGTTTTCTTGGCTCTTGGGGCAGGTACCATAGCTACTTGGTTAACTTGCAGGACGGTGCTTAATTTCTGTTGACCTTGGTCGCTAACTTTTGATATTTACAAAACAATGAATAATACTAATATCTTTTCAAGAAATATTTTCAGTTGTGAAGCAAATCAGATTCAAAGATCAAGTGCAATTGAAAGGGACAAAGGCTGTTGAAAGCTGTCGGACGCTTGGATCGGACGTTCGATAATCATTGCGCAACTTCGCACGCATGAAGAACTCCACCACCGGACGTCCAAAGGAAATAAGACATTCCCCCTGGCTCACTGACCTTGATCGGACGCAAGCATCGGACGTTCGATAGGATCGTTCAAACTCGACGAAACCTATCGGACGCTCACAAAGACAATACCAGACGTCCGATAGAATTGAAGAATATTTTGCAAACTCACTGCCTGCTGTCGAACGCATGCTTGGGTAGTACCGGACGTCTGATACTCCAACGGCTAGTTGACTGTTCAGCTACTTTCTATCCGTTGGAAGCATTAATGAAGCATTTTCTTGGTCTCCTATAAATAGAGCTTGGTCAGAATCTTCAAACAACTTTTGCACACTGAAGATACAAAAGATCTAGAGTAGTTTTAGTGAGAAAACACTATCCAAAGAAGATTTGTAGTCTTAGTGGTGTGAGGTTCATTGTAAGCTTTTCATTTGTGAGTGAATACTTCATGAGTGTAGCTCTGTGAGGGTTGTCCTGAGGGATAGTAAAACTTCCTAACTTGACCGAGTGGAGTTCGGGGCAAGGAGGAGGTGAACCTTCCTTTGTACACAAGAGTGATTGTAATTCATCAACTTGAAGAAACTTGTTTGAATTAATCTACAAGCTCAAGAGGAGTTGGGTAGTTAATTGGTTTGCAATTCTTTCCTTTTTATTTACTTATTGTTACATTTGTGATCTTTACATTGCTTATCTCTTTCACTTGGTTGTCTTCGATTCTTACAATTTCCCAGTGCTCAGAAAGCTTGCGTTTAGGCTTCTTTCACATCTTATCAGAAATAAGTTATGTCAATACTCAGTAATGTAGCATATGTTTGTCATTTTTCATCTTTATTTCTTGAGAAATCTGGTCTAAGATTGTTGAGCTAGTAGAAGCAAAAGGGCCATGTATTGCTTCCAAATGCTAGTTTGTTATTGGCTTCATCTGCATTGGAAAGTCATTGATCTTATCCAGATCTAATGGGCTATCATAGAAAAGAGCAATGTAGATCTTGGTTAACATTTTAGTCACCGGGGTTTTGCTTTTAGATCAAATGCTTGTGAAATACTCAGGTTCTGAAAAAGACAGTTAGTTCCCCAGAAAAGATTGATTTTCACAATATTTACTTCCATGATGCACAAGTCACTATGAAGCTTTGCTGAATTTTGAGAGCATGTTTCTCCTTTGGGTTTAAGATATTTTTATCTTTTATCTTTTGTGGGCAAATTTGGTCTAAGATTTTTGAGCTAATAGATAATTGGACCAACCAGTTATTTATGGGAGTAACGATAAGTTTATGAAGAGGATCATTAAAAGTGGACAACCTCCTTTAATTTAGGGAGGCATTAAAGCTTTGTTTTTCTTTTCTCCAAAAAAAGTATCCAAATATTTAAATGGATTATAAATGGATAACTGGTTTTTATTTAATCAATTTAGATTCATTTATTAAATTGATCTAAATGGATTGGATAAATTTCATCCACCATCCATTAAATCAAAACCAATTATAAACCATTTATCCGTATTGCCACATCTAATTACTAGTATATATAGATTCCAGATGTGTAGATTTTCCAAGGGTGTAATTGTTATATTATTTTTTTTTCCGAATGGTTTGAACCAATGTTTTTAAACTCGGACTAGCCAGTGAATCGGTGAGGGAGCTAGTTTGCGGTTTTACCGGTCCAACCGGTCCGCCCGACTGATTCACCGGTTCTGTCTTTTTTTTTTGTGGCAACTTCAATGCTAAGTACTTTATGGGTCTTCACTCTACACTTGAATTTGACAGCCGATGCACAGTCTAACATGGTTGTTGATAACTTAAGTTCCTAAAATGCATTCACCAACATAATTTAAAACTAAATTTTAGTTGAGATAATAATAAATTTTCTAAAAGTTATACATGAAACTCCAAAAATTTGTAAAATTATTGTAGTAGATAATACAATTATTACAAGACAAATGGCATCTCTGTCATGGACTAGTTGAAAATTTTCTTTTTATTAAAATTTTCAAATCTTTGTACTGAATCATTTGCAAATGGAAATAGAAAACAAAAATCTTGAAATGGAAAAAATTAAACAAAATGAAAAAACTCTTATGAAAGTTGAAACTTCCAACTGCCTAATAAATCAACTAAGATAATAGCTTGATGATAGTGGGGGAAGAGTTGAGAAAGATTTTGTCATGGATATTTGATTTGGAGGTGGAAAGGTTACAAAGAAAAAAAATGAAAAAAAAAACAAGAGAAGAAGCAAAGACAAAGAACCAATTAAAAGGATAAGTAAAGCAAAAGCCAAAAGGTGTTGTCTGGTGTCTGTGTCTTAGTGCTAGGGTTTCCTTTTGTTTAATTAGATTTTAGTCTTTAACTTAAGATATAGCATTGTACATAAAAAAAGCTTGTATCATGTGTGTAGTCCAGTGGTAACAAGCTTTTGTTGTGACTGTGGAGACTTGGGTTCAAATCCCAAGAGCTCCATTCATATTGTTTGCTTTGAATTTTGAGTGAATATTTGAAAAAATTTAAAAATCGTTGGTTTACGGTTCGAACGGTTTTTAACGGTTCATACGATTCACCCAATTTTCAACGGTTTTTCATTACTTATGGCTTTAGCACTAGACCGGACCGGTGACATGTCCGGTTCGTGGTCCAATTGGTCGAACTGGCCGGTCCGATCCGGTTCTGAAAACGTTGGCTTGAACCGTAAAGTTTGATGTACATTGATGATTTTGTCTCACTTTTCTTTTCTTTTTTTTTTTGAGGAAATATTTTGTTACGTGAAAATTGAAAGGGGAAAAATCCAAGTCCTTTTTACACTGACATCACATTTAGTCCTAAATTCGACTGACAGCAGTTGTGGGGTTACAGACTTTCTTGTTTTCAGTTTAGGGTTTCGATTTTCAGTCTCAATCTTGGAGGATACTTGATGACGTTTGATGCAATCTAAAATGTTGCTTTAGGCTATCCTATCAGCTGCAAAAATAGCTATGAATTCTCTGTATCAGTAGGTATTTCTTTCTTGATTCTCCTTATTTTTGTTTCCTTTTCTTTATTTTTCTTCTAATGAAATTCTTATTCGAATTGTTTAGTGGAATGAAGCCATAAGGCTGAGTTATTTAGAGTTCTTCTGAATTGTAATCGTTTGTTTATTGCATTTTAGTGGGTTTTGATTAGTTGTATTGAAAATTGAGAAATGAGAACCAGAAATACGCATCCTTTACGAAACATGGTTTAGTTTGTACATATTTGATTTAGTAGGTTTTCTTGCGACTAGCTTATCTGGGTTCTTGGGTTCTTTGCAATTTTGACAAATGGAAAAGTGGTTTTTTCTGTCAAAAAAGATACTACTTTTGTGCTTCCCGTGGGAAAATTGTGATTTTCAGGGAAGTTATCTTTTCCATTTTTTTGATATATATATTTTTTTTGGGTTTCAGATTTTGGTAGGAGGTTTTTTCAGACTGTTTAAGATGGGGGAGTTTGGGAAGCGTCCATGGAAGGATGATGGTGATAGTAAGAACCAGAAAAGGAGGACTGAAAGAGACCAGAAGGGTAACGATGAGTTGATTGTATATAGGATTTTATGTCCAGATAATGTTATAGGAAGTGTAATTGGAAAGAGTGGGAAAGTGATAAATTCCATTAGACAAGAGACAAGGGCGAAGGTTAAGGTTGTGGATCCTTTTCCTGGGGCTAATGATAGAGTTATAACAATTTATTGCTATGTTAAGGAGAAAGAAGATGTGGAGATTGATGATGAATTCAATGAAAAGCAACCTCTCTGTGCTGCTCAGGATGCACTTCTCAAGGTTCACTTTGCAATTGCAAATGCTATCGCATCAGTTGGCGAGTCTGACAATAAGAAGCGGAAAGATAAGGAGGAATGCCAAATTCTTGTTCCGTCAAGCCAATCTGCGAACATTATTGGGAAATCTGGAAGCACAATCAAGAAGCTCAGAAGCAAGACAAAGACAAATATTAAGATTACAGCAAAGGATACTAGTGATCCAACTCATTCTTGTGCTTTGGATTTTGACAACTTTATTCTGGTTAGTTCCTTTTTATGTTTGAAATTTAGTATTTATTATGATTAGGTAAATTTACTTTTCCAAAAAATAAAGGATGATTGCAAGATCAGAGAGATGCTTTCCAAGAAAAATCCTGTTGTTGCATATGAGTTTTATGGTGTCATGGTTGGTTGTGAAGTGGCAATTATAATGGCAAGTAATTTTAGTTTGCAATTTTTTTTTAACAGATATCATGTTTAGCTCCAAACTTGTCAATATTAAATGACCGATGTTTCATTAAAAAGTATCTTTCCATTGCTAACGTGTGCTTTTGTGATATCTGTTGCTCATGTTGCAAATAGATATCTGGAGAACCAGAGGCAGTGAAGAAAGCACTTTTTGCAATTTCAGCAATCATGTATAAGTTTAGTCCCAAGGAAGATATACCTCTTGATACTACCATACCAGAAGCTCCACCAAGTATCATTATCCCTTCAAATGTTCCTATCTACCCTGCTGCTGGACTGTACCCTAGTGTAGATCCTATTGTGCCACACAGAGCTGTTCCTTCTGTTTTAGATCCTGGACACGTACCTGAGTTTCCAGGTTATACTGAAACTGGGAGTACATTTCCTGTCTATTCATCTGCTCTTCCTGTAGTTTCTGGTTATGGGAGTGATGTTAAATCTGAGGAATTGACTACAAGGGTGCTCTGCCCATCTAGTAAGATTGGCCGTGTTATTGGTAAAGGAGGAAGTTCCATTAAAAGTGTAAGGCAGGCTAGTGGTGCTCGTATTGAGGTAGAAGATGCCAAGGCCAATCGTGATGACTGTCTCATCACTGTCATCTCAACAGAGGTATGCTTTCATTTTTAACTGTCAAATGCTGTTGACACATTTTACTTTTTCATTTTTAACTGTCAAATGCTGTTGACACATTTAACTTTTTAATACCTTTCCTCAGGCAGTAGTGTTCATTTTGCGAGCAACTTGGATGTGGAACCATTTTATGCTTGGGTGCAAGGGATAATATATGTCCATGCCTGTCTTCTTATAGTGCTTCCTATGTATGTAAAAAGATGAGTCAGTGCTTTGACATTTGACATTGACACAATCTTTAGAGCACATTAAGAAATGGAGAGTCCAGCTATTACAGTTTTTATAGTAACAGTTTGTAGAGCACAATCTTTATAGTAACAGTTTTTATTCTTACCCTCAACATCTTGAGTCCAGCTATTACACTCAAACTCAAGTCCTTGTCTTTTACCAAAAAATCTCTTCATCTTCATTTACAACTATATCATCTCATCGAGTATCCCATCTCATCTATTTCTTTTCATCTTCCTCTTGTAGCCACGTCTGCTATGGTCAACACACCCAATTCTGTTTTACCATATCTGACACATATCCCACACCCTTGTCCGTGCCATATTGTGTTGACATGGGTGTGGCAGGGGTAAATGGAGAGTCCATGTAACATAGACGGATAATATTTTCTTCCTCCAATACTGAGTTCTTTGACATCTTTCAAAATTTTCAACTCAAAATCTGTGGCCATGGAGTACGATCATCATAGTTTCTTGTTGCCATAATTTGTATTAAAAATTATTGATAATCCAGAGGATTGTGGTTGTTGGATATGCCATGTTAGTTGAGTTTATATGTCTTATTTCTACTTATCTCCTGTGTTGGACAATGAGTTATAGAATTGACGTGTTCGAGGAAAGGATTTGGTGGAAAATGGATAGGAGGTGCATTCGTGGTAGAGGAGGAATTGGTTTCGAGTGGTCTGAAAAACTGAAGTGATTGTATATTTTTCTTTTGATAAGTGATGCCTTTGCCCATTTAATCAATCCAAACATGTGTCAAGGCAATAACAAATTTGCTTAATCCTGGATATGTTGTGGCTGAGAATGAGATGCCAATCTACATTACTATTCCGGCCAAACCCCACATGCCCAAAATGTTATAATGAACAACCTTGTCTTAGTCCTTTATTGTGTCACTTGAATGCCATATGCAACTATCATGGCCCTGTTCATCATAGTGTGATGCTACTTCTTGCCTCTGATCAATTTCAGAGGCTTGACTGCTAGTGGCAATTGTGGTATTTGGTGACACTATCTGGAAGGCACAAGTGGAGGGATTCTCCTCCTTACTGGGTTGAATGAAGAGAGAGAGAGAGTGTGTGTGTGTGTTTGTGTGACACGAAGTTGAATAGGCGTCCTCATACAAATAGTTTTAAGGTCAACTTATGGAGAATTAGTTTCTGTAATCGCTTAATGTGATGTATTTTGTCCCTCATCAATTCTCCTTTTTGTACTTCTGGTTTTTTTGGCAGTCATCAGATGATCAGAAATCCATTGCAGTTGAGGCTGTATTGTTGTTGCAAGCCAAGATTAATGATGAGGAAGATGACACTGTGACCATGCGTCTTCTTGTTCCCTCTAAGGTTATTGGGTGTATTATTGGAAAAGGTGGTTCGATTATAAATGAAATTAGGAAAAGAACTAAAGCAGATGTACGTATCTCCAAAGATGAGATGCCAAAATGTGCCGATGCTGATGATGAACTCGTTGAGGTCCAAGCCCATTAGCCTGAATAATGTTTTTGAATTTCAATTATGGCTTTCTAAACTTCACTTCTCTAAATTGCTAACATTTATCTTCTGTCTTCAGGTGGTTGGCGAAGTTAGTAGTGTAAGGGATGCACTGATTCAGATAGTTTTGAGGCTTCGTGACGATGTCTTGAAGGGCAACGAAGGAGTTCGTCATCCTTCTGGTGGTTTTGATTCTGTTTACTCTGGTGCTGCTGGCCTTCCAGTACCCTCAATGTTGCCCAATGTTCCTTCAGTTGCTCCTTTAACTTATGATCAGAGAGCTGAAACTGGGGCTGGGGTTGGCATGCTCTCATCAAGTAGCCTCTATGGTTATGGTTCATTTCCGGTAAGCCTCTAGGTTGACTTGAGTACTTACTATTCCACCGAAATCAGCAATAGCATATAAGGAATTTTTTAGTCTATTCTTTATAAATATCATTTTTTTTGGGTCTACATTGGACAATTATTCATTTTTTTGGGTCTACATTGGACAATTATACTCTTTTGTTGTTATGAGCACTGAAACATGCATACTTTGACATTTGATTCCTTGTTTCAACAAAAATTTACTTCTTGTTGTGTTGTCGTATTTCCTCATATCTTTATCCTATGAAAATCTTTTCTAATTTTGCATGGCTGGATACATTTCAGGTTCTCTTTTTTGGACCAACGTGAGAAGTATTTTACCTGCAATATCAATTTATATGCAACCTTCGAGTTGCTCATTCTTATAATTCTTAGTAGTCAGCTGATGTGGTGTAATCAGATTAGGTGGATTGGCTTGGATTACTTACTGTTATGTGGCTAGGAGCCTGAGAACTTTGTGATGTTTGGAGCTCTTGTAACCTAACTTGGTAGTATATGCAGAATGGTTTTGGGCCCACAGGGAACATCGCTAATATTTATCCAGTGATTTTCATTTGTATGATTATAAAACATTTTCTAAGATAAAGAAGGGCCTCTTCCTTGAAAGCTTGGTCTCCCAAAAGGTATGTTTGAGCATGTTTTAAGGCCTTGTTTTGCGTAGTCCATTATGGAGCCTCAAAAGAAAATAATGCATTCCTATGGTGATTTTTGTGAATCATTTTATTTTTCTTTTTTTTTTTGGGAATTTGAAGAAGCCATAAGATAGAGTACTCGTGGGGAAATGCTGGTAGGATAATCTTTTTCTTAGGCAACTTTGCCCTAAGCTTCTAATTGGCGTTTTGTATCACTTGGCTTGCCTTTAATGGTATTTGACTGCAGCAATTACAGGTAATCTTATAGCAAAAGTCCTTTTCTTTTTGAGGATTAGTAGCTATTTAGGCTATGTGAAGATTATGGATAGAGATAAGATAGTATCTCCTCCATCTGTGCTGCCCGTGGACTGCAAAGATACTCTGTTATTATTACCCCAAATTAACAAGGAAACAAAGTACTGAGAGGCATACTAAGGCCAAATTTAGAACTCGGGCATATGGACTAAGAGGCAGAGGACTGCTTCTAGTAAATTATTCCTGTAAGATTTTTGTATCTCATCGGTGAATGTCAGGCTTTTTTTTTGAAATCTCATTAGCTTTTCGTATCAAATTGGTTTTGATGAGGAGATATGTGGATTTTCCTTTAATCTTGATATTTTTGATGATTTCACATGGGAGGTTTTAACATCACTTGTAATTGGTGATTTGGGCACCTGTAAAAATAGTTGTTTGGACTCCCATTCATTTACCCTGAAAATGGGGATATGCATGATGATTGGTTTTTAAGTGGAGAATGATGACTAGGAAATATATGGAAAATGGCAGTTGCTTTAAAAAAAATTAATGTGTAGTCAACCTATTCGATGCTTTAGATTCGCTCTGTATTTGTTTTATGCATTGTTTGTGTTTATGTATTATTAGGCTCTTATTTGTTTGAATTTTTGGACAAAAAAAATGCTTGGAAAAGGTTCTTTTAACACCCAAAAATATACCCTTTCCAATAAAGTACTACAGTGATACTTTTCCAAAATTCTCTAATGATAAAAGAACAATTTAAAATAGCCTTAGTTTCAAAATTTGGCTGCTTCTTGCTGTTTTTTAAGATGGTCTTCTTATTGATCGTACCATATTGACAGATTGGAGACAATAGTTATGGTTCTTTGCCTACATATTCATCAAAGGTTTATGGAGGGTAAGTAGTGCATGTAAAGAAGTTAATTTACTAAACTTAGTTATCTAGGTTTTGCCGCATTTTCTTGGTTGTATATTCTTAAATGAAGCTCCTCTAAGCAGGTTGCCTCAGTCCTCTGCTTTGGAGATGGTTGTTCCTGCACATGCAGTTGGCAAAGTCATGGGGAAAGGGGGAATGAATCTCGAGAATATTCGTAAGGTTGATCCTCCATTACAGTTTTTTTACTTAAAGTTGTCCTATCACTTAAATTTATGCAAGGGATATATTACATAGATTACGTATACAATAAAAGGATTCTTGACCTATAAAAAGGACCATTACCTCTCTGCTTTATAGAGGTAATTGTATGGTCAACCGTTCTCTTGCCCCACTATGTTGGAAAAACTGCATGTTGGGATTTTCTCATATAACTTTTACTAGTGTGATGCCTTATGTTTTATTATTTCTTTGAGGAACATTCATGTCCTTATCTTCTATTTCTTGTTTGACATTTAGATTTGAGGGTTCAATTGTCCAGTGTGTAATTCATGGCTATTCACTTTGTTATTTACAGTAGCATATTGTTCAGCTTGCCAACCTCTGCTACATAAGCAAGTGTTCCCTCTCTTCTTCCTTTTTCTTTTTTTTTTCCAAGTTGAACCTTGAGCTTGTTCTTTTCAACGTTTGACAGTCTATTCTCCTCTGCAGAGAGTTTCATATTCTGCAAAAGGTGTACACCTAGCCAGATGACTTGGGTTTTTATTTGATAGCTCTTGTTTCAGAACTCCCGAATTTATGCTTTGGAGTGATGCTATATAGTTCATGCATTCACTGTTCAGTGGTTAAGAGTGTTTTCCAATGGTTGCTTTTGATGAAGTGATTCTCAAATTAAGAGACTTTAAATTAGAGCTTAATCATAACCATTATTGAGCCAATTAAGAGTGATTTTCCAAGCAGTGGCTTTTAATTAATCCATTTTTAATAAAAAGCTTCAATTTTCAATTTCTGCCTCATAAAAAAGGTGTTTCTGAGATAAAGTAATTAACCTTAGGGGTGCTAATAAATCTTTTGCCAAGTAAAAGTACTTTTTCAGAATTACTCCTGAAAAATAGTAGAATAACTGGAAATTCTTTATTGATTTCTAAGCATGGGTCTCCTTTTATTCAGCTCATGGTTAATCTGAAGTTTTACATGCAATCATTCTATTTCAGATATCTGGAGCAACTATAGAGATCCCGGAATCGAAATTCTCTAGGGGCGATCGCGTGGCTGTAATATCTGGTACATCGGAACAAAAGCGTGCAGCTGAAAACTTGATTCAGGCATTTATAATGGCCACATAAGTTATATCAAGGCATGTTGGCTTTCTGATGGGATTAAGACTGAGACGTTTCTTATGAACTCTCCCTTTCTAGTTTCATTTAGGTTCTCTTCTCTGAGATCCTTCATCTCTGTGACCTTCTCCAGGACTTGCATTCTGTCGATGAAAGCATCTATATAGATGATGCTGGTCGATAAAAGCATCTAGATAGATGATGCTGGAAGGTTATCCTCATTTTCTGTTCTCTGGGCATTTAGGGCGTAGCTGTGGTACCATATAGAATCTACTCAATCTGCGGTTTCCTTAGAGCTTAATCGGATGTTTTCTTTCCTTTCATACTGCTTTAGTAGTTCTTAGCCTTGTTTACTGCCGATTCGATCTTATTCTGTCATTGCTTTGCTCTGACAATTTAGTACTTGTGTCAGATTATGATGTCCATAATCATCCAACTCATAGAACATGGAATGTTCTGTTTTTTCTTTTTCCTCCTCCTCCTATCAGCTTCTTTAGAATGATCTTCATTTTTGGTGAGTGGTTAATGTAGTTGGTCATTATCTGTTCCTAATGCTTCTACCACATGATAGCTACTGACTACAGAAAACAGGCAATGACAAATGTTCCAGTTCTCATATTTTTTGATAATCTTGCTTGACCTGGGTATGAAGTACTCAGGACAAAGTCCAATATTCGATTTGGCCTTTCTGTGACTTTTTGAAATCACACTGGATATTCTCATTGATCGACTGCATGAATATAAAGCGGAAAAGCTAATCTGATGATTCTATGAGAATAAATACATCCCTTAGAAGCTTGAACGTAATCTGGGTTCATCCTTTAGCCTTCTTGAAACAGAATGCAAGCACCACTTATCATGTTCTTTATTCCTTCTGCTCAATTGCTCCTCATTTGGTTGTCTTTCTCGACTTATTATTCTTTGACAAGCAGCCTCATGAAATTCTTAAGTTCCCCTTGAGGGACTTTTTTTTACTCAACTTAGTATTTACTCTACTTGGAGTAATCTTGATGATTTGTATATCATTTCATAGCAATATAGCCTCTGATCATGTTAATCAGTTGCTCGAGCTACTATCTTTTTTACTTCTTCCCCTTCTTAATGGGTTACAAGTACTTCTATAATCTTTTGATAACTCAACAAATTTTCCTTTTGGTTTTGAGTCTAGTAAATCCACCCCACAGTCTTACCTACTCTCATGGAATCCTCATATCCCGAAGTGTTAAATACCTATACAAGTGGAAGCATCCTTAGGCTTATTTGGTTAGCCTGATAATGGGACTACAGTGGATGGATTACAAGTTTACAAGTTTACTGTATTGTCTGATTACCTTTCTGCATGGAATTATAAGCTTGAGTTAAAAGCCTAATCCCATGTATCTGGGATGTAATATTCCCTCAGGGAAGGGTAGTTTCAGTTATCCTGGGATTAGTAGTAGCTGTATTGAAGAAAATTGACTCGTTCATGCCCAAAACTCATTTTATTTTTAATTTTTTTAATGACTGAACCGTAGGTTGTTGTAGCCATTACCTGGTGAAAACCAAATGCAGGATTAATGCTTTAGAAAGCAGAAGGAATCTTTAGACTTTTTTTTGTACTAAGACTAAGGCCGCAGGTGTTATTATCAATGCCCCAAATAGCTAGTCTTTAGAAGGAAAGAATGGATTTCTATTCCCACTTATTCAATTTGCCAGCTGAATGAGCCATCATAATATCAGAAGGTATCAGGCCAATAGTGTTAAAGAAACTCTGTGCATTTTCTGAAATTAAACTAATTAAAAGTATGCTATTCCTATGGAATATTTAGGGACAAGAAACAGTTGATATCATTCATAACATCTCATAACATTTCACCCTAGTTCATCCATGCTTCCATGAACTTTCTTGATGTTACAACCTTTATGACAGATCATTTGTGTCATGATCTGAGTTATGGCTTTGTCTTCACTGACAAACTTCCTTCAGTGTTTGCTGTACCTATCATCATCACAATGTATTTGTATCTCTAGGTGGTTGAGAATCTGTCTTTTCAGCCACTGAAAAATGTTTCGGTCATCAATATTTCAATTTCCACTTTCATGTGTGTTTTTGTCATCAATATTTCAATTTCCACTTCAATGTGCCTCCATGTATTTGGCAGGTAATTACTGTACACAAGTGTAATATGTAGTAATCATTAAAATGATCCATTAAATTTGCAGGCGTTTGATATTCCTTTCCATTTGCATTTTGGCGACTGGATTAGGAATTCCAAGTGTTAATGTGCTGTTCTTGTTGATGCTACAGTCGCTTCCTGGCTGATCCCACATTATTAAAGCAAGCCGCTCTTATTGTTGCTTACAATCCTTATATGTTGGTTGAGTTTTAGGTCTTACTGTTGCTTACAATCCCTGTATGTTGGTCGATTTTTAGGTCTTATAATGAGGTTTTGAAGCTACTTCATGGATATCATCACACAAATAACATATTTTTAACCCCAGCAAACTTGATGTTTTCTCTCATCTTTCTATATTAGCATACCTAGATGATTCTAATTCATACCTCAGACCATATATTGCTTGTAAGCTAATAACTCTGCTCTGCTTGTCTTCTTTGGTTTGAGATTGATTGACCTTATTCTAGCTTAGACTTTTTTCCTTCACTTTAAGTTAGTTCAATCTCCAGTGCATTCTCTTTATGAATGGTGGATTATCCACAGCCTAAGCAGAAATCCGGCTTAAATTTCCATACTACAGCCGTTTCTTCTGATGAAAAGTGCATTCATCTTGATGCTGTCCTTGAGTGACAGTCTATACTAGTTTCTGAGGAGTTTGCAGAGTGGGCAGTTGTTGATTCATTGATGTGATGAAGTTTCGCTGTACCCTCTTGGAGATGGGCCTCATAATTCATAATGGCTTGATTTTCTTGGAGTGCTGAATCTGAGGAGTAGCATGCTGGCAGACCAAATAGCAGTACTTTATGGATGCTAAAGGAACTTATCCTAAGACTTCTATTTTTAAGTATACATAGGACTGGCTTGTACTACAATTTGGCGAATAGGAAGCTCTCTTGAGAAACAAATGTTTTGCCCACTTGGAAGCCCCTGTACGTTAATGTTGTGAAGCTATTTTTGCTTTGGAATTGTACTAGTGCGGTTGTTCTCTTTAATTCTCTATACGAGTTGGATAACTACTTTCCTATCTGATTCGGTGTAGTGTGGTGAAAATGCTAGAAAGATAGTGCTGGTATTATGTGGTTGCTCCATGATGCGATGTTTTACTACTTTACAAATTCTCTGTCAGTTATTCGAGGGTAAGGTCTATGAACCGGTGTGTATTTGTGTATTGGTGACAAAATTCTATTCATTTCACAATAACAATATGGCGCAGCACTGGTTTTGTTTGATTGCTTCTTTGATGTATGTTTGCTACTTGATTATCCAGAATGAACGTATTTGTAGTTGGTGCAGAGTTCAAATGGTATATTTGGTATTTTTGTGCCTTGCATGCTTTACGCATAATTGCATTATTCGATTTTTTAGCAGTCTTAGCATCCTTACAGCACTTGCAATTTGGGTGCTACAATCTGCATGATTTGATTGTTTGATATTTTTCAGCATTCTCAGCATTTTTTCTGTACTCTCAGCATCCTCATTGCAGTTCACTGTTCTAAGGACTGATGTATTGCCTCTAAAGGCATATAATTGTATAGCAAATTTGTAGTCATTTTCCACATTGTCACAATTATTGGTCTTCAGTTATTTATGCTAATTTATTTAACTTTTCAGAAATAAAGTTGTACAATATTCAAGTAATCTGCGATATAGAAATTGAAAATTCTCAAAGACGATATAAGATGTGTAATATGTGAAGTCCCATATTAAGAGGGTTGTATTGCGCAGCCAAAAGGATGACACCTTATATAAAATGATTTGTTTCCACCTCCTTCTAGTGCTTGGGGTCGGCCGGCTAACTTTTGCCTTATTTGACTAAGTGAAAGGCTACTTGAGTCCCTAGAAATTTGAACATTGTTGTGAAACTAATAAAATATGAACTAAGTAAATGGTGACTAAAGGGAAAGTAGAGACGGAGATTAGAGTAATTGTTTCTTTCATTCAACCATGCGTTTAAGGTTTTAAAGTTACAAATGAAGCTTCCATGTCCTCTATTTATAGGTATTACAAGGTCAAAGGTACATGTACTAACATTATTATAAATACATGAATTTAATATTTCAAGTATATAAATTTAGTAGTTTCATTAAAAAGTAATGAATTACAAGAATGTATATAAATGTATCAATGAACCTTGTAGGGGATGAATGATCCAATGTATCTATTGTTGAAATGAATGAGTATACTTATCATTGCATTAATTTCATAATATTTCCTCTTGGATGTCCATTATACCAAAAAAGTCTCATTAAAATTTTATTAGAAAAAAATGTAGTGGAAAAAAGCTTAGTGAAAGAAAGGAGTACACTATTCCTTGTGTATTAATATTGCTTATAACTCCACTTCTTGTAAATGTCATTTGAAATCTTTAAGTCAATGCATTTCAAACTTTTCACCAATTTCTCAAATATTGTAGTTGGTAATGTCTTGGTAAATAAATTTGCCAGATTTTCTCTTTCCAATGTTGTCATTTGGGAGAGAAGTTAAATTAAATCATAACAAATGATATATCAAGTCTTAAACAATTTGCAAAATATATTAGTGCACAAATTGCACTAAACTATGGTATTTCAGGACTATGAATTTTTCTATTTTTCTCTCGTGATATAAAGGATTTTTACCATAATGAAGTGACCAAACGACCATTAGATGCTTAATGAATATACTTTTACGACCATCGGATACTTAATGGATATAGTTTATCTATAAAAAAATCGCTTTAGTACCTTCTAGGTATAAGCAAATTGATGAATAAAATTATTATCTTTTAGATGCATAATTTGTAAACTTTTGTCCTTTCGAAATGTTTAGTCTTAAATTCTATTTTTTTAAATCTGCATCAGCTTTTGATAACCTTTCAGGAGTTCCAATCACCTTGAAACTATCAATATATATATAATATAAATTTCCATTTATATTCAATTAGCTTTACACCTTCTGGTGTAACTTTTTATTTTGCTAGTGAATCCGATTTTGATTGGAGCGCATCTTTCCACTTTAGCCAATCATCAATCATTTTTAGATTGGCATTTATCAATTGATATATTTTTATGATTCTCATTAGCTTTGGTTTTGTCGAGTGCTACATTATATGTAAAATATTTATTTCGATTCGTTTAAGTTCCAACTTTTTTATAGGGACAAAGCTTATTGAATTTCTTATAATTTCATTTTCTTCTGGAGTATGCTCCTCAGCGGCTAACTCTTCAAGAGCGACATCTTCTAGAGGTTAAATTTTGTCACTAGCATTTACTTAATCTCTAGCGATATTTAAAATGAAGATGTTTAACATGATTTAGGTATACTACCCTTAAACTCATTTTGTAGCACATGTATGTATCCTTCAAGGACATCAATTCTAGTTAGACTATTTTCAATTGGAATTATTTAGTAGCTCTTCTGGAGTCTATAAATACACCCTGTAATTAATGGGTAATTCTTTCCAAATAGATAATCTTTTGAACTTCAAGTTCATATTATTTTGTAAAGGATGAAGGAAATTCAATACTTTTTTTAAGTGATTTCCATGTTTGGTTAGTCATTTCCTCCACCTAATGTCGGAAATTGTAGTTCATCACAATGTCAATAAATAGATCACTCATCAATATTTCACGATATTTAATTGTAAAAGATGATCCATACCCAACATATATTTTCATATTTTTGTTAGAGTTACGTATAATACAAAAGGGTATGTATGAGTACTTGTTGGCTTTTAAAATCATGCAATTTCTCATTTTTGTCAAATTATAAATGTATGGAATTAGTAACTTTTGGTTTATCATAGGTTTGATTTTGAATTGATTATAAACCAAATGAGAATGAAGGCAACTATATCAATAACCATTTCCTCCTCAAATAGTTTTGTAATATAATCAACTTTTGTCTCACTTGATCCTTAATATGATATCTATTTTGGTAGATGTTAGTAAAATTCAATCTATTTCTTCAAATATTAGAAGATGGCAGCCCATTATTTATGTTGACCTTTGCTCCTTTAGGAAGAATATGGTAGCACTTTTAGAGCCTTAAAGTAATTTTGCACTACCACTTCTAATACTGACATTAGTATCCCCATTTGTATCTTTATGTGCATTTCTTGCACCATCAATGATAAAGAGTATCATCATCACCATGTTAAGAATACCAAATATTTAGCTTTTATTTCTTCTTTAGGAAAAAAGTACAATTATTACCACTATGAATCGAACCGTTCATCGTGCATCTTTAGGGTGTTTGTTCATCTTTCTTTTTCAATGATGCTTTGATAAAGGTCAATAAGATATTTAATCGTATGACATGTACGAGACTAATGATCTTTCATGCTACACTGGTAATATTTATCTTTAGGATCCTTATTTTCTTGTCCTTATTATCTCACTTTAGGTGGTATTTTTTGTTCTTACCAAGGTAAGATCCATATCTACGAAGGCCACGATCATGGCCACAACCATACCTAATATGTTAAATTTAGTCGTATTCACTTTTAAGAATGGACTAGAGTTAGTTGATTGGGTTTCATAATTTCATCAATAATTCACTATTTTGTTCAGCTATAAGAAAGCATTCAATAAGTTTAGAATACCTTAAATCATTTCTCTTGATATTGCTACTACATGAGCATATTTGAGGAATGAAGTGTGAAGAATTATTTTTCAACATATCCATGTCAGTGTTATTCTCTTCATACAATTTCAATTAACAAGTAATTCTGAACATTACAAAATTATATTCAATAATTGATTCAAAATCTTGTAGCCTTAAGGGAAGTCAATTATACTTGACTTTTTGAAGAATTACCAACTTCATGTGGTTAGGTCTTCTTTTTAAATTATTCTAAAGGACAAGTAGAATCTTAAGCATCATTATTTTTAATGGTGGTGTCTCCAAAACTTATTATATCAAGATGTATTGTAACATCTAGGATCCATTTTTAAATAATTCTATTAAAAAATGAATAAAATTGAAAAGAAAAATTGTTATCTCAAAAATTGTCCCCGAAGTATAAGGTCATGCTCAATGGTTGCTCAATAGTAGATACTACTTGTACTTTACAATTATTTAGTACTTAGTCATAAGAAAATGAAATAACATTCGGACGAAATAGACTTACTTCAAGAGAGCTAAAAATTCAAAACACGTGGTCAACAATCATTTGAAGTTGAGACTTATATTTGGTTGTTCAAAAGTAGAATTTTGTGATTTTAAACAATTTTGAACAATTTTTGTTTTATGATTGCGTGCTTTATAATTATAAGGAACCAAGTAGATATACATAGTGAAAAAAACTAATTTTTTGATCATCAATTTTGATTAATATTCTTGTGAACAGGAGTTTATTAAAATGATTGTATCTAATGATGAAGATCTTCTATAAAACTTGCAGATAGAAAGACACGTAAATTGAGCAATCTAATTGAACTTGTTCAAGCATCCAATCTCCAATAATGATTCACACAAACTTCTTATGCAAGAACATTCTAAATAGATAAACTTTTAATAGATCAGTGTTGTCTCTCCACCATGATAGATCTCACACAATGAAGATGTCAAGGGATGAAAAGCCCTAGTTATTCTTCTATTTTGTTTTTATTTTGTTATGTCCTAGTCACGCTTTGCTCTTGATCTATACGGTATGGTACTGAACAAAATTCAATGCACGCTAGCATTTTGCGTGGAATAATTTTCGCACTACAATTGTTTGTTTCACATTAAAAATGAAGGAACTTTTACATGTATAATAGCATGTTTGATGTTCAGTAGTGAAATTAGTCTGCTAGTAGCAACATACGTCTGGGTTTGGATGTTCGCAGATTTGAATTATTGGGACTATTATTGTGTATTTCTACTATTCCAATAAATGTTTAGTTCGATGTGTGACGACCCCACCTCCCCTTAGAGCGTACCTCAGGGTTTAGCAGACCCCTGCCCAACTCTCGTCAGGACTCACTCACTCACTCCAACTCAAATAGGCTACAACCTCAATAATAAAGGAAATAACAGTTATCAACTTTGGAAAGTACAATTACATTCATTTCTGTCTCAAACATCCATACAATCCCAAATACATCAAAAGATTGGAGTTCTAAATACATTCAACCCTAATCGAGCGACTAGTGCGAGTACAATTACAAAATTTAGAAAAACTAGACTACGCTAGTCTGTACAAGTCTGATGCCTCGCCTGTACCCCCTGTAAGGAAAACAAATGGCGTGGAATGAGCTAAAACCCAGTGAGATTCCAAATAACAAGTTGACCATTAATTAAAAGTGAAAGTATCAGAATAGGAAAATAGCGAGTATAACAAGTCAAGAAAATGAGTAATAACACTTTAAATAGTAAATCTCAAGATGAGCGAGCGTAAAGTGTTTTTTCAAAAGAAATAATAATCCAATAAACAATAATCATTTCAAAGTATAACGATACGGATGGCTCTCAGGAGCCAAGTTTCCATTGCTTCACTAGAGCTTGATCAAGTAGTAATTGATATTCCGTCAACTTTCAAGCAAAGTAACCAATTCAGTAGAGCACCACTTAGCTACAATCTCCGTCCACCATCCAAACCCCCTACTAGGCCCAAAATCCTCAATAAACATTGGTGGTAATACTCGAGCATACCGATTAGTCGAGGAGATAACACTCCACTCGACAACACTAGATACCCATGGTTCGTTATCTAATCGACCAAACCCTTGCCGGCTCGACTCGATTAACTAGCCAGTAGGGTTTGGTGTGACGGCCCCACCTCCCCCTAAGGCGTACCAAAGGGTTCGGCGGGTCGCCTGCCCAACTCTCGCCGGGACTCAGTCATACCTCAATCAAATCCGAAATAAAACCACAAGATCAAACGAAATAACACTCCAAAACTTAAAGTGAAACTTATATACATTGCTGTCTCAAAAGGGAGTACAAACACCGAATATACAAAGGTTCTCAATCCTTCATACATCCAGCCCGCCAAAAGGTAGGGCGAGAACCATTACAAAAATCTGAAACTAGTCTAGGCTAGTCTATACCGAGCTCTCGTCCTTACTCGCCTTCCCCTGTTAAGGAAAACAAAACTAAAGGGATGAGTTAAAAGCTCAGTGAGGTTCCGAACACATAATCAGACAATAAGTTCAATGCATTAACCATCAATAATCAATAATTCACGAAACATTTACAATGGAAAGCAATACTAACACATTCATTAAAAGGATACGGGCTCACAGGGAGCCATTCATTCGTTCGTTCGTTCGTTCATTCATTCTCCTGTCATTTCCCTTATTCCTCCAATCATTTAAAAATGCATTTTTGTAAGTAAAACCCTCGTTTGCATTGACATTCGTTCGTTCATTTCATTCACCCCCTCCTGGATGATGGTCAGGCTCCACCCGACAACAAGATAATACTCGAGTATACCAAACGTTCACCCAGGGTCACCAAATCGTCCGACCGAATCCGTTTCTGGCTCGAGTCGATCGACAACGAAGGGCAAGGGCCCAGTTCAGCCAAACGGCTTACATTCATGCGCAACTATCATTTAATTATTTAATCATTGAAAATTTCACATTCATTTAGGTCGAGTGCGATAAAGTACACACTCGCCTAGAAAACTCATTTTAAGCAATCAGTGAAAATATTTAACATGTTGTCATTCGTTCATAACAAGTCATATAATCAAGAACAAGCCACATAGTCAATGAAAATATAACAAGCAAGGAACACTCACCTACTTACGCAAAATAACATCCAAAGTGTTCTTCCAGTTATTACCCTTAATCACCAAGGAATCCTCAAGACAAGGCCTTGCAAGAGTGATCCTCCACTACTCCTTGAAATTTTTGGTTTCTTAAACTTCCCAAGCTCTCAAACAATTGATTAATCGGTTTAGATTTCTTATTTTCTCACTTAAGTGGATCAAACTCAAGATGGATTATGGTTTCTTTCTCTTGGCTTTTCCCTCTCTTTCTCACTGTTCATATGGCAGAAATGGAGGCTGAAATAAAGTGCAATTGAAGCTTCAAGAAGGTTAAAAGGATAGGAATTGATTTGGGTCAAAGGTGACAAGTGTCATCTTGTGATTGGAAATCAATTTTTTTTTCTTTTCTCTTGTTTTCTTGGTCAAATATTGTGGCTGATGTATGAGATATTTTGAGGGTTAATTAGCTGAAATAAAATGAGAAGATTAAGGTAATAAAGCATGGGTCAAGTGGTGTGTTTACCCGGTAACAAACGGTACCCGTCGGTTCAACCCATTTTTTCTTAAATCGCGTATACTAGGGTTTTCACTTATAATTCACTCTCTTATAATTATTACTTCTAATCAAACACTTAATATCATCTAAATCTCACTCTTAATCACCACATTTATCGCACTAGCGGGTCCCACATCGATAATGCGTTCCAAATTTAACGTACACTAACTCATACTAGGAAAATGAATTTAAAACTGTACTTGCTTGTAAAAATGCATAAAAATTTTAATATTTCCAAGGAAAGTATAAAATGTAGGCAAAGAAAGAAAATAATGCTGAGAAAATGTGAAAATTTTTGGGTTCTCACACTCTCTCCTCCTTAAGAAATTTCGTCCTCGACATTTTTACCTTCCGTTGCCTCAGATGACCCCGGAACTTGTTGCTGGTCTACGGCATAAACCTGTGTTGATACTTTTGTTCGGTTTTCTCTTTCATTAGTTTGTTTCGGTTTGGTTCCTTCCACTTGTTGAGTACTACCCTCTCGTGGCTGTTTTCTTCGGGCAATTGCTAAGTTGATGATTGCTACTCCCACAAATCAAACATTTTCCCCCTTTCCGCCAGCAATCATTCTCAGTGTGATTTGCCTTTCCACAGTATCCACAGGCCAATCGAGGAGCTACTGTTTGAACTTCTCGAGAAATTTCCTTTGATCCAATCTGACTTCCTTTGGTAGACCTTTCATCTAATGCTCTTAATGTCCAAGGTGGGCGAGGTGAATGGTTCACTTTTTGCACTTTGGAGAGCATTATCTTTTCTCCGGATTCCTCAGGTATGCTGCTGGATGTACCTCTTTTTCGCGTTTGAAAGGCTTTTATGTGGGCTTTCGCATCCTCAATTCTTTGAACCTTCTCAAGAGCCTCTGTAAAAGTATTAACTTGAACCGCTGCCAATGCCTCCTGGATTTTAAAATTTAGTCCTTGTATAAATCGTCTTATTCTCCTTCGCTCCGTAACCACCAATTCGGAAGTGAATTTAGACAGTCTAGTAAATTTGGTCTCATATTCGGCCACACTCAGGGTTCCCTGACGCAACCCATTAAATTCGTCCTCTCTCCTTTCTTGGACCAAAGGTGGGAGATACTTTTCGTTAAATTCTCTTACAAAGTTCGCCCATATCCATACCATCTGTTCTCTTTCCCACTTGGCCTTAATTACATTCTACCACGCTCGGGCTGGTCCTTCGAATTGAAATACAGCAAAATTTACTTGTTTTTGCTCCGTGTAATTCAAAGCCGCGAAGATATTAATCATTGCCTCCAACCACTGTTCAGCTATATCCGGATCAGGCCCTCCTTGAAATTTCGGAGGTAGAAACTTTTGGAACCTCTCAAGAGCCCTATCCTCTCCTATCTCAGGAATCCGAGGTTGATTCATTGGCATTTGACCTTGTTGATCTACCAGTTGTGCTAGGATATTTGTCATTTGTTGCATCACCAACGCCATTTGATCTCCGGCCTCAACTCTCGGTCCATGTTCTTGCTCGGCCACTGTTTCTCTTTCTTCTCTTGATTTTTAAGCTTGCCTAGCCCCATGGCCACGACTAGCTCCACGTCCACGACTACGTCTTCCCTCCATTCCCTTTTCTCTCATTTTGTTTTTTCAAAAGTGATTTAGTATGTAACAAAGTAAATTAACTAGAACGGCAAAAATTTACCACACTAGGTTCACAAAGAAACATATCAAGTAGATAAGATCAAATGCAACAAGTACGATACATGTGGATATTAACATGCCACAAGCCAAATACACACGGTAGTAATATGAAGACAAAACAAGAAGATAACACGACGAGCCGTTTCACACTTGGGTTAAAATAGTCCCCGTCCGATCTCTCACTTCACTTTCTATTTGAACTAAACGTCTGTTAACCTCTTGTACTCATTCTAGTCAAACAAAGCCTATTCATGTTCCCAAGATGCAAATCCCAAATACCTAACACCGCCTCAACTCTGGAGTACTCGAGCACAAGAATCCGAAATAAGATAATTCGCATCTCGTGCTGGCCAGTCCCAAGAGTAAACTATCTACAATCGAAATTCCGACCTGACGTACCTATCTATGGTCCTCAGATACCATGAGAAAGATTTAAGACCTATAACATTTATGATTCATAACTTATACTCGAACGAGCACTTAGTCCTTCATACTTATTCGCCACTTGGCCCAAACTCACTCCGCGCAGAGATCACGCGAAGCAGGCTCTGATACCAACTGTGACGACCCCACCTCCCCCTAAGGCGTACCAAAGGGTTCGGCGGGTCGCCTGCCCAACTCTCGCCGGGACTCAGTCATACCTCAATCAAATCCGAAATAAAACCACAAGATCAAACGAAATAACACTCCAAAACTTAAAGTGAAACTTATATACATTGCTGTCCCAAAAGGGAGTACAAACACCGAATATACAAAGATTCTCAATCCTTCATACATCCAGCCCGCCAAAAGGTAGGGCGAGAACCATTACAAAAATCTGAAACTAGTCTAGGCTAGTCTATACCGAGCTCTCGTCCTTGCTCGTCTTCCCCTGTTAAGGAAACCAAAACTAAAGGGATGAGCTAAAAACTCAGTGAGGTTCCGAACACAAAATCAGACAATAAGTTCAATGCATTAACCATCAATAATCAATAATTCACGAAACATTTACAATGGAAAGCAATACTAACACATTCATTAAAAGGATACGGGCTCACAGGGAGGCATTCATTCGTTCCTTCGTTCATTCATTCTCCTGTTATTCCCCTTATTCCTCCAATCATTTAAAAATGTATTTTTGTAAGTAAAACCCTCGTTTGCATTGACATTCGTTCGTTCATTTCATTCACCCCCTCCTGGATGTTGGCCAGGCTTCACCCGACAACAAGGTAATACTCGAGTATACCAAACGTTCACCCAGGGTCAACAAATAGCCCGACCGAGTCCGCTTCTGGCTCGAGGTGACCGACAACGAAGGACAAGGGCCCAATTCAGCCAAACGGTTACATTCATGCGCAACTATCATTTAATTATTTAATCATTGAAAATTTCACATTCATTTAGGTCGAGTGCGATAAAGTACACACTCGCCAAGAAAACTCAATTTAAGCAATCAGGGAAAACATTTAACATGTTGTCATTCGTTCATAACAAGTCATATAATCAAGAACAAGCCACATAGTCAATGAAAATATAACAAGCAAGGAACACTCACCTACTTTCGCAAAATAACGTCCAAAGTGTTCTTCCGGTTATTACTCTTAATCACCAAGGTATCCTCAAGACAAGGCCTTGCAAGAGTGATCCTCCACTACTCCTTGAAATTTTTGGTTTCTTAAACTTCCCAAGCTCTCAAACTACTGATTAATCGGTTTAGATTTCTTGTTTTCTCACTTAAGTGGATCAAACTCAAGATGGATTATGGTTTCTTTCTCTTGGCTTTTCCCTCTCTTTCTCATGGTTCATATGGCAGAAATGGAGGCTGAAATAAAGTGTAATTGAAGCTTCAAGAAGGTTAAAAGGATAGGAATTGATTTGGGTCAAAGGTGACAAGTGTCACCTTGTGATTGGAAGTCAATTTTTTTTTTCTTTTCTCTTGTTTTCTTGGTCAAATATTGTGGCTGATGTATGAGATATTTTGAGGGTTAATTAGCTGAAATAAAATGAGAAGATTAAGGTAATAAAGCATGGGTCAAGTGGTGTGTTTACCCGGTAACAAACGGTACCCGTCGGTTCAACCCATTTTTTCTTAAATCGCGTATACTAGGGTTTTCACTTATAATTCACTCTCTTATAATTATTACTTCTAATCAAACACTTAATATCATCTAAATCTCACTCTTAATCACCACATTTATCGCACTAGCGGGTCCCACATCGATAATGCGTTCCAAATTTAACGTACACTAACTCATACTAGGAAAATGAATTTAAAACTGTACTTGCTTGTAAAAATGCATAAAAATTTTAATATTTCCAAGGAAAGTATAAAATGTAGGCAAAGAAAGAAAATAATGCTGAGAAAATGTGAAAATTTTTGGGTTCTCACACTCTCTCCTCCTTAAGAAATTTCGTCCTCGACATTTTTACCTTCCGTTGCCTCAGATGACCCCGGAACTTGTTGCTGGTCTACGGCATAAACCTGTGTTGATACTTTTGTTCGGTTTTCTCTTTCATTAGTTTGTTTCGGTTTGGTTCCTTCCACTTGTTGAGTACTACCCTCTCGTGGCTGTTTTCTTCGGGCAATTGCTAAGTTGATGATTGCTACTCCCACAAATCAAACATTTTCCCCCTTTCCGCCAGCAATCATTCTCAGTGTGATTTGCCTTTCCACAGTATCCACAGGCCAATCGAGGAGCTACTGTTTGAACTTCTCGAGAAATTTCCTTTGATCCAATCTGACTTCCTTTGGTAGACCTTTCATCTAATGCTCTTAATGTCCAAGGTGGGCGAGGTGAATGGTTCACTTTTTGCACTTTGGAGAGCATTATCTTTTCTCCGGATTCCTCAGGTATGCTGCTGGATGTACCTCTTTTTCGCGTTTGAAAGGCTTTTATGTGGGCTTTCGCATCCTCAATTCTTTGAACCTTCTCAAGAGCCTCTGTAAAAGTATTAACTTGAACCGCTGCCAATGCCTCCTGGATTTTAAAATTTAGTCCTTGTATAAATCGTCTTATTCTCCTTCGCTCCGTAACCACCAATTCGGAAGTGAATTTAGACAGTCTAGTAAATTTGGTCTCATATTCGGCCACACTCAGGGTTCCCTGACGCAACCCATTAAATTCGTCCTCTCTCCTTTCTTGGACCAAAGGTGGGAGATACTTTTCGTTAAATTCCCTTACAAAGTTCGCCCATGTCCATACCATCTGTTCTCTTTCCCACTTGGCCTTAATGACATTCTACCACGCTCGGGCTGGTCCTTCGAATTGAAATACAGTAAAATTTACTTGTTTTTGCTCCGTGTAATTCAAAGCTGCGAAGATATTAATCATTGCCTCCAACTACTGTTCAGCTATATCCGGATCAGGCCCTCCTTGAAATTTCGGAGGTAGAAACTTTTGGAACCTCTCAAGAGCCCTATCCTCTCCTATCTCAGGATTCCGAGGTTGATTCACTGGCATTTGACCTTGTTGATCTACCAGTTGTGCTAGGATATTTTTCATTTGTTGCATCACCATCGCCATTTGATCTCCGGCCTCAACTCTCGGTCCATGTTCTTGCTCGGCCACTGTTTCTCTTTCTTCTCTTGATTCTTGATCTTGCCTAGCCCCATGGCCACGACTAGCTCCACGTCCACGACTACGTCTCCCCTCCATTCCCTTTTCTCTCATTTTGTTTTTTCAAAAGTGACTTAGTATGTAACAAAGTAAATTAACTAGAACGGCAAAAATTTACCACACTAGGTTCACAAAGAAACATATCAAGTAGATAATATCAAATGCAACAAGTACGATACATGTGGATATTAACATGCCACAAGCCAAATACACACGGTAGCAATATGAAGACAAAACAAGAAGATAACACGACGAGCCGTTTCACACTTGGTTAAAATAGCCCCCGTCCGATCTCTCACTTCACTTTCTATTTGAACTAAACGTCCGTTGACCTCTTGTACTCATTCTAGTCAAACAAAGCCTATTCATGTTCCCAAGATTCAAATCCCAAATACCTAACACCGCCTCAACTCTGGAGTACTCGGGCACAAGAATCCGAAATAAGATAATTCACATCTCGAGTTGGTCAGTCCCAAGAGTAAACTATCTACAATCGAAATTTCTACCTGACGTACCTATCTATGGTCCTCAGATACCATGAGAAAGATTTAAGGCCTATAACATTTTTGATTCATAGCTTATGCTCGAACGAGCACTTAGTCCTTCATACTTATTCGCCACTTGGCCCAAACTCACTCCGCGCAGAGACCACGCGAAGCAGGCTCTGATACCAACTGTGACGGCCCCACCTCCCCCTAAGGCGTACCAAAGGGTTCGGCGGGTCGCCTGCCCAACTCTCGCCGGGACTCAGTCATACCTCAATCAAATCCGAAATAAAACCACAAGATCAAACGAAATAACACTCCAAAACTTAAAGTGAAACTTATATACATTGCTGTCCCAAAAGGGAGTACAAACACCGAATATACAAAGATTCTCAATCCTTCATACATCCAGCCCGCCAAAAGGTAGGGCGAGAACCATTACAAAAATCTGAAACTAGTCTAGGCTAGTCTATACCGAGCTCTCGTCCTTGCTCGTCTTCCCCTGTTAAGGAAACCAAAACTAAAGGGATGAGCTAAAAACTCAGTGAGGTTCCGAACACAAAATCAGACAATAAGTTCAATGCATTAACCATCAATAATCAATAATTCACGAAACATTTACAATGGAAAGCAATACTAACACATTCATTAAAAGGATACGGGCTCACAGGGAGGCATTCATTCGTTCCTTCGTTCATTCATTCTCCTGTTATTCCCCTTATTCCTCCAATCATTTAAAAATGTATTTTTGTAAGTAAAACCCTCGTTTGCATTGACATTCGTTCGTTCATTTCATTCACCCCCTCCTGGATGTTGGCCAGGCTTCACCCGACAACAAGGTAATACTCGAGTATACCAAACGTTCACCCAGGGTCAACAAATAGCCCGACCGAGTCCGCTTCTGGCTCGAGGTGACCGACAACGAAGGACAAGGGCCCAATTCAGCCAAACGGTTACATTCATGCGCAACTATCATTTAATTATTTAATCATTGAAAATTTCACATTCATTTAGGTCGAGTGCGATAAAGTACACACTCGCCAAGAAAACTCAATTTAAGCAATCAGGGAAAACATTTAACATGTTGTCATTCGTTCATAACAAGTCATATAATCAAGAACAAGCCACATAGTCAATGAAAATATAACAAGCAAGGAACACTCACCTACTTTCGCAAAATAACGTCCAAAGTGTTCTTCCGGTTATTACTCTTAATCACCAAGGTATCCTCAAGACAAGGCCTTGCAAGAGTGATCCTCCACTACTCCTTGAAATTTTTGGTTTCTTAAACTTCCCAAGCTCTCAAACTACTGATTAATCGGTTTAGATTTCTTGTTTTCTCACTTAAGTGGATCAAACTCAAGATGGATTATGGTTTCTTTCTCTTGGCTTTTCCCTCTCTTTCTCATGGTTCATATGGCAGAAATGGAGGCTGAAATAAAGTGTAATTGAAGCTTCAAGAAGGTTAAAAGGATAGGAATTGATTTGGGTCAAAGGTGACAAGTGTCACCTTGTGATTGGAAGTCAATTTTTTTTTCTTTTCTCTTGTTTTCTTGGTCAAATATTGTGGCTGATGTATGAGATATTTTGAGGGTTAATTAGCTGAAATAAAATGAGAAGATTAAGGTAATAAAGCATGGGTCAAGTGGTGTGTTTACCCGGTAACAAACGGTACCCGTCGGTTCAACTCGTTTTTTCTTAAATCGCGTATACTAGGGTTTTCACTTATAATTCACTCTCTTATAATTATTACTTCTAATTAAACACTTAATATCATCTAAATCTCACTCTTAATCACCACATTTATCGTACTAGCGGGTCCCACATCGATAATGCGTTCCAAATTTAACGTACACTAACTCATACTAGGAAAATAAATTTAAAACTGTACTTGCTTGTAAAAATGCATAAAAATTTTAATATTTCCAAGGAAAATAGAAAATATAGGCAAAGAAAGAAAATAATGTTGAGAATATGTGAAAATTTTTGGGTTCTCACATTTGGGGTCCCCATGAAGTCAATGAGATAACATCTCCAATCAACTGAATCAAGATTAAAGTACGGAGATGGGAATGAGAGGCACCTCCCACTCAGATTGAGTGTAGTACATGCTGCCGCTCTAGCACTTACAAGTCAAGTACAAGCATATCAAGTCAATTGCAACAATAAATGAGTACATATCACATTAGGGCAAGTGCGATAAAGTACACCCTTGCCCGACCATACCAATCACATATCATTCGATCACATTGGTCAAGTATTGAAAACAAGTGTCAAGTTCAATCAGATATTTGGAAGCACTCACCAAAGATATAGTGCTTCTACGGATCACGTTCAGGTATTACTCCTTGTTAGGAGTCCAAATCTGCGATAAAAACATCGTTTAAGAGCTTTGGAATCATTAAGGTTCGAAACTTAAACGTTTCGTTTAACGAGAATTAAGTGATTGAAACTCATTTGGAGAATATTCGTAAAACTCATGCTCGCTCTTAAAACTTTGAAACTTTGAAGCGATTAAACTTTGAAATCACCATTTGAGTTGAAGAGACGAGGAAAACGTATTTCTATTAGTCGTTACTTTCATTTTTCCAAGGGTACAAGTTTCGGCCGAATTCTAGCTTACATATCTCCATGAAAGAGGACTTGAATAACCTAGACAATTCAAGCTCAATTCAACCCCAACTCTTCGCTCAAACTACAAGTGCACACGTCTAGTCTTCGAAAGAAAATTTGGGCAGCACGCCCTTTGTATTTACCTATTTTTCAGCCATTTATGGCTTCATTATTTTTCTCAGATCAGCCCCAAAGTCACATACAAGCAATGTTACCATCATAGCCCTTCAATTAGGCTCCAAAATCATCCAATTATAACACAAGTCTAATAATACAACCGGAAATCAGTTTTGAATACAAAAGACTAAACAGCAGATTTGACATCTTATAGCATTTTGGTCACAACTGGAGTTACGTTTATCGGATTGGGGTAAACTTTATACCGTTTCGAAGCTAAGACAAAAGGTTACAACTTTTATGAAGACAAGTCAACCCAGTTCACATTTGATCTAGGTTGAATTTGCAGAATACAGAACCAGAATTTCAATGTCAGTCTGGTTGTCAGCACTGGATTTGAATGACAATAACTCAAACTACAAAATTTCGATTGAGGCATTTTCAGATGCGTTGGAAATCTAAAACATAGGGCTAAAATTTTCATGTTTTGACGAAATGCTGATTTGATACGGATCAAAGTGAAAAACGAAGCCAAAAATGTGAAATCTCAAAACTGTCCGCAAAGCAGTACATTTGGCAATCAAGGGTAGTTTTGTCATATCACATGCTATAGTGCTCCGATCGAGCTGAAATTTTACTTGAAGCTATATAACACCATTTCATACAACTTTCATGTTTTGACCTAAGCCTGATTCGGCCTATAACATGGACGAATTAAATAGGTTAGAAGCAGGACAGTTTCAATCTTCAAGCTGGAAATTTGATGAATTCAAGGTTTAAAATTCTCATTCATGTCTTGAACCACTATCCCAACTCCCTATCCAAGCTTATAAACATCATATGCTATATAAACAACAAGAAATACAACTGAACAACTTAAACCCTAGCTCAAAAATCCACCACATCCATCAAAACTACTTTAATAACCATCCTTAGCCAAGAGTATGAGTTGCTAGCCAATCTTAAATAAGATTAAGGAAGAGAAAAAGGAAGACAGCCATAATACCTCAAAACCCCCAAAATAAGTTGTGATACAAGAACTTTCTTTCTCCCAAAAGTTCCACGAAGCTCACCTCCAAGCTTTCCCAAAGATTAATCGGAGTGGATTCAAGTTTCACTTTACTTTCCTCAAGATTCAAGCAAGGTTGTTATGGTGGAAATGGAGTTTTCTCTCCTCTCTTTTCCCTCTCCAAACTCATGGCTACAATGAAGGAAAAAGTGCAGGAATTTTGGTCCAAAACAATGTTAAGAAGATAGGAAATTTGTTGGTCAAACTTGGTTGGCCAACACTTGTCAAGCCAACATTGGTCCTCTTGTTTTTTTTTTCTTTCTTCCTTTTCTTTTGGTACAAAATGGTGGCTGTTTTATAGGATATTTTAGGGGTGATTAGCTGAAATAAAAGTAAGGTGATTAAGGTAATAAAGTAGTGTTCAAGTGATATCTTCAATCGGTACCAAACGGTACACGTCGGTTCAAGCCTATTTTCCTTAACTCGCGCGTACTAGTGTTTTCACTTATGATTCGCTAACTTATTATTAGCACTTCTAATCACACACTTTCTCTTATTTAAAACTCACGCTTAACCAACAAATTTAGTACACACACCTCACCAATTAATCACATGGCCAAAATACACGAAACCCTAACTTACGCGAACTATAAGACTAAGGGTAAAACTCTTAATTCTATGATTTATTGCAACTATTGAGGGAGTAATTGAGTAGTAAAGATATTATAAAGTAATTTAATCAAAATAAGAGAAAATTTTAAGAAAATATGAGCGAATTTTCCAGTCGTCACACGATGTTAATGTATTTTTCTTTTATAGGGAGTTATTGGTGATTATTGCCTTTTATTAGGCTTGAAAAATAAAGGTGTGTGTTTATTTTAGGGTGGAAGTGATACCATTTTGCTCTTTATTTGAAGGATAAATTAGGAACTATAAAATTTGACACAAATAGTTTACACCAATTTCCTCGTCTTCCTTTATCTTACTATAGATAAAACAGGGGAGAGGTTGGTGTCAACAAATTGTGTCATTTGATTTATTATAAAAAATACCCTTATTTCTCAAGACGCACCTAATATGTGTGTACAATTTAAAAATAAATTGTTTCTAGTATGAACTTATTTTACATAAATTATTTTATTACTAAAAATAACTTTGATCTTTTAATATTTTTTCTTTAAAAATATAATTATCTTGGTATGTTTATAGGTAGTTATATTTGGAAGATATGTTTTGGCAGTTACAATGAAAATCAAAATGAGTTGTAGTAGGGTAAAATTTAAATTCTTAAAACTAGAAGTTTTAAAGGTGAACAAAAAAAATTCACGCCAAAACTCAAGACTCTCACTTTATTTATAGTATAGGCTAGCGTTCAAGGCACACCAATATATGTGCACGTAATAGAAAAATATTTGTAAAATTTTTAGAGTATATTTGTTGAAATAATTTTCAATAGAATTGATTTTATATTTTGACAATAAATATGTAGAAAATTCCGCAAAATAAAATATATAATAAGGCAGGTATTTGGTAGTAATTCGTAACCATAATTGGTAGTTGCTAAAAAAATTAAGGTTTGCTAAATTAGTCAAAAAATTGAATAATTAGATATGCATGTTTCTTGATAAAAAGATATATTGAATATGGATAGTTATTAAGACTAGTTTAGGAAAAAACATAAAGCAACATAATTTTGTTTACACTAAAACCCCCTCTCCCTTCATATATGGTATAGACTAGTAATAAGGCCACACTCAATATGTGTGCAATTTAGGAATAATCACTTTTTGTATGAAAGAATTTAATACAAAAGTTTTATAAACAAAAGAAATAGACTTTGATCTTTTAAAAGTCTTTTGGATAGAATTGTAATTCACTTGATGGTTTCAATATTTGTAGGTGGTTATAGGTGAAAATTTTATGGTTATATTGGTTGGAAATATTGGCAACATGCAACCAGATGGTATGCTCTTAGGGATGGTAACAAGAATGCGTGGCAACGGGTGCCTGCCTTGTGAGGGAGTAAAGGGTGGGGCGAGGCAGGTGTGGGGGTGGGGAGAATTTTTCTCCGCCCACTTTAAATGGGCGGGAGGCCGGGAAGGATACTCCTGCCCCGTCATCCACCCAACTTCCACCTTATCCGCCATTTAAATTAATTAATATGAATAAGTTTAGAATACAAATTACTTGTGAATATGTTTATTACTTCTTAGTTTTGTTTATATCTTAAACATAAAGCACCCACCCACTCCGTCAGCCAAAAAAAAAAAATAATAAATAAATAAAGCACCCACCCATTTCAATCTGAAGAAACTTACCAACAATAATTGAACATCTATCCTCTTGATTAGCATTTGCTTGCCGCTATTTAACTTGTAAATCATGTTCATTAACTTGGTGAATTACTATCAAACTCATGTGACTATAATGTCAGTTTCCATTACCCTTCTTTTATACAGCCATAACAAACAAAATGATAAATATAAAAGCTTTGCTGTTTGCCTACATTGTTTTTTCTCATCAAATGTTGTACAAATTTTGCTCTCAATTTTAAATGTAAGATTGAAATGTACTAATCACATGGAGATCAGTTTTTGTCCTCCTATAATGATAACTCCTGAAGCCAATAACTAGACATATACAAGGCTGGACATTTATTTTTTGGATGTCAAATTGTCACCCATGGACACATGTAGTAGAGAAAGATGGGGCGGAGGTTGGGACGAGAGTCAATGAAATAGGGACAGGGGATGAGGCAAGGGCAGTATGGGTTATTTGACAATGGGCTTGGGGACCCCACCCCTAATCCGTCCCATTGCCATCTCTATATAGAGGGATGGCAACAAGGGTGGGTGCTTGCAAGTGTCCACCTTGTAGGGGAGGAATGCGGCAAGGGTTGGGGTGAGGCGGAGGCGGGGGGATTTTTCTTCCCTATCCCGTCTCCAGCGTAAATAGATTAAATATAAAAAAATTGCATGTGTGTATATATAATAGTATTATTATAACTTAATTAGTAACAGTTAGAGAACACAAAACACAATCCTGATAATTTCTTGGAGGAAATGATTTAAACTTATCATCGAACAAATCAACTAATACACAAGCTGTTGACAAATTTATATGGATGAATGAATGAAACTATTACCTCTCCATGCCTTGGCTAGTCATACTTGTGTTACTAGATAAATAGATAACAGCTAAGGTAGAATTGACACTTCTTTTATTTTCTTCCAAAGGATCAAGAAGTTTTCTTGTTGGAAAATACTCTAATGAGCTGCTTCGATCAAACGTTTTAGCAGCACAGCTTTGATTGAACATTTGTGAATTACTGGAGGTGATGATCCAGAACTTTATGCAAAAAATGTTATTGTTGTACACTACTATTTTCTTCCCTGGTGAGTACCGGCAAGACGGGGGGCAGAGGGGAACAGGGGCTCGGAATAGGGTGGGGGCAGAGGGAGTTCTTTGGCAACGGGGCAAGGACGGTGTTATTCATGGTTTTGATGATCACAAAGGACTTTGAAATGTTTATCTAACTCTCTTCAAATATAAGTGTTTTTTGCCTATCAAAGAATCAGGTACGAATATGTCAAGAAATGAAAATCAACCAAAAGAAGAAGCAAAAATAGGGCACTCATGTCGGACGTCCGAAGGAATCGGTCGGACTTCCGAAAGGATGAAGAACATCAAGAAGGAAATTCTGTCGGACGATCGTAAGGAAGCATCGGACGTCCGGATGGATCGGACGTACTCTTCGGACGCACAGCGAAGGTGTCGGACGTCCTAAAAATTCCACAAAGTGTTGATGACTCTCTGCCAAGACTCTGTCGGACGCTTGTAAGGAAGCATCGGACGTCCTGAAGGATCGGACGCATGCTTCGGACGCACATCAATCTCATCGGACATCCTAAAAATTCCACGAAGATTTGATAACTCTCTGGACAACGTTCGGACACAGAAGCTCGGACGATAAAATCCCATCGGACGTCCGAACAACAACTTGACTGATTTTCGGACGATAGGATCGGACGATGACTAAGCCGTCGGACGTCCGACAGCCCCAACGGCTAGCTGACTCTTCATCTGCCTTCTATCCGTTGGAAGTATTAATGAAGCTCATTTTTGGTTCCCTTTAAATTCAAACGATTCTGATTCTGGTGAGGACTTTTGCACACTTTGTCTACAAGATCTCAAGAGATATTTTAGCTTGAAAATAGTCTCCAAAGCTAGATTTGTTCTCCAAGTGGTGTGAATTTCTTGTGAGCATTTCTTTTGTGATTGAAAGTTTCTTTAGTGTAGCTTTGTTGAGGGTTATCTGAGTGATTGTAAAACTTCTTAGCTTGACTAAGTGAGGGCTTAGGGCAAGGAGGAAGTGCTCCCTCCATTGTACATCTAGTTGATCATCTTTCATCAAAGAGAAGTTGCTCAACCTAGTGATTGGTCTTCAAGTTTGAGGAAAGCTTGGTAGACAATCGGTTTGATATTCTATCTTATTCTTTTTGTTTAATAAAATTCTCATTGCTTATCTATACTTGTTTTTCGAATCAATATTGCTCTCTTCTTCTAATCTACTTGATTGATCATTACTAGAAAAGAAGGTAAATTTTTATTAAGCAAAAATTGCATAAATTTGATTAAGATTTTAATCAACCTAATTCACCCCCCTCTTAGGTTGTCTTTGGGCCTTACAATTGGTATCAGAGCTTGGTCTCCTAGAGATTAAGCTCAACGGCTTGGAGTAAAGATGACAACCAGTCATGCTATGTTTGTTGAGGGGCAATCTGTTACTAGGCCTCCCATGTTCAGTGGCTCCAATTATGTTAGCTGGAAAGAAAGGATGATTATCTTTTTGCAATCTATTGATATTGAGCTATGGTTTATTGTGAGTGAAGGACCGCATGAAGCTAACTTTCTTGATGCAGATACAGGGTTGCTTCGGCCAAAAAAAGAGAGCTGAAATGAATGCTCAAGATAGGACTAATCTCACATTGAATGCCAAAGCCATGAATGTTCTTTATAGTGCCTTAGATTCAAATGAATCAATTAGAGTAAAAGGCTGTAAATCGGCCAAAGAAATGTGGGATAAGCTAAGAGAAATCCATGAGGGTGGTGACAACGTGAGAGAACAGAAAAAGGCTATCTTGGTCACAAAGTATGAATCATTTAAAATTGAACCTCTTGAGGATATTGACAAAATGTATTGCAGGTTCAATGACTTGATCAAAGATCTCGAGGTGTTGGGCAAAGAGTACACCTTGGGAGAGAAGAACAGGAAAATTCTCAATGCATTGGGCAAAGAATGGGAAAATAAAGTGACTGCAATAGAGGAGGCTAAGGATTTAAATTCTGTGCCTATTGAATCTCTCATTAACTCACTAACCTCTTATGAGTTGAAACTGAAATCTAAAGTGCAGGAGGAAGAGGATGCTAGAGCAAAGAGAAATATTGCTCTAAAGACTACTCAAAGTGAAGATGATCCAGCTCACTTGGATGATGAAGACTCGGATGGTGATGATAATGATCTTGCTCTCATCACAAGAGGCTTCAAGAGAATCTTGAATAAAAGGAAGTTTAGAAAGGGAGGACCTAGCAATCAATTTCAAAATTATTCATCAAATGCAAGGAACAACAAAGGAAAACAAGAATTCAACAAGAAGCTAGTGGACCAATGCTATGAATGTGGACAGCCTGGACACTATGCAAACGAATGCCCCATGAAGAAAATAAAAGATGGGAAAGCTGATCGAAAGCCAAGATTCAACAACTTCCAGATTACTTGGAATGAATGCAACTCTGAAGGGGAAGTTGAAGAAGAGGAAGAATCAGCTCAAATGGCTTTCATGGCTATTGGAGATAATGAGGTAACTTCCAATACACTCTCAATCTGAAAGTGATGATGAAGAAGGATGATGATCTTGAATCCCTTTGTTGAAAAACTGCATAATGCCTGAAGGAATCTAATGATAAAACAAGCAGCTAAAAACAGAAAATTGCTTTTCATTCTGCTACGTCTCTCAACAAAATAAACAACTAAAGACTGACAATGATTATCTTGTAAGAGCCGGATTTAATGTTCAAAATGAGCTTGATAGAAAGACAAATATTTGTAAAATGCTAAAGGAAAGACATGGTGATTTGAAGAAAAGAATGGACAACTTGGATGAGACTTTGAAAGCAAGAAAATAAGATTTTCTCAAAAAGAACATGTCATCTACCTTTCTTACTGCTCATCAAAGAACATTAGCACGCAACAAAAATGCACATGGTTTCACAACATATAGAAGAAATGGATTGAGATATGTCAAACCAGTACATGTTAAGGACTCTTCCATTATGTGTGATTTTTGTTGTCAAAAAGGGCATTTGAAAGGAGATTGCTATGTGAAAAGAAATCTGAACAAAGGGATGAAATGCATGTGGTTAGTGAGATACAATGCTAACTATTGTGGACCCAAAAATTAAAAAGGGTACCAAACATTTTCTCTTTTCAGGAAAAAGGCTCAAACAAGTCCAAATGGTTTATTGATAGCGGCTGCTCAAGGCATATGACCGGTGATCCCTCTTTGTTCATAAAGCTAAAATCCAAATCAAGTGGAAAGGTGACATTCGGTGATGATGTGAAAGCTAAGACAATTGGAATAGGTGATGTTGGTAAGGATGGTGAAACTTTTGTTCATAATGTGCTCTTAGTTGATAATTTAGGTTATAACTTGCTTAGTGTTAGTCAATTGTGTGATAAAGACTTGAATGTGTTGTTTAAAAAGCATGAATGCATTGTGCTTGATTCCAAATATAATGTTGTGTTTAAAGGTAAGAGGTTTAACGACATATATATTGTGGTTCTTGATAAAATTGATTCTTCTAGTTTCAAATGTCTTAAAACTTCAAATGAAGATCCTTGGTTGTGGCATAGGAGACTTTGTCATTTTAACATGGATTTACTAAAGGAAATTTCGAAAAAGGAGCTGGTTAGAGGCTTGCCAAAAATCTGTTTTGAAAAGGATAAAATTTGTGATGCATGTCAATTTGGAAAGCAAACAAAAGTTTCTTTTAAACCAAAGAAGTGTGTTTCAACTTCTAAACCTTTAGAACTCTTGCATCTTGACTTATTTGGTCCTACTCAAATCACTAGCTTGGGAGGTAAGAAATACTGCTTTGTGATTGTGGATGATTATTCTAGATATACTTGGGTGATATTTCTTGCTCATAAGGATGATGCCTTCAAGAATTTCACTTCATTGTTTACTAAAGTGCAAAATCTGCTTGGCTTAAAAATTGTTAGGATTAGAAGTGATAATGGAACGGAATTCAAGTATTGTGGTTTTCCAGATTTCTGTGATCATAATGGCATAACACATGAGTTTTCAATTGCAAGAACTCCACAACAAAATGGTGTTGTAGAAAGGAAAAATAGGACACTACAAGAGGCTGCTAGAACTATGTTAAGTGAATGTAGTTTGCCAAAATACCTTTGGGCTGAAGCGGTAAACACTGCATGTTATGTGATGAACAGAATCCTTTTGAGACCCATTTTGAATAAGACATCTTATGAACTGATTTTTGATAAAAAACCTATGGTTGGATATTTCAAAGTCTTTGGTTGTAAATGTTTTATTTTAAATTTAAAGGAACATCTTGGTAAGTTTGAGAAAAAATCTGATGAAGGAATATTTTTGGGTTATTGTGAGAACAAAAGAGGATATAGAGTCTTTAATAGAAGGACTCTTGTGATAGAAGAAGCCATTCACATAACATTTGATGAAACTAATGATGATAATTCCAAAAGGTCGTGTGAGGATGATGATGTAGGTGTTCGTGAAGGAATGGAAAAGCTGAAAATTGGTGATGAAGGAATTTCTAAACCAACAGCAATGGAAATGATGGATGAAGCTCATAATGATCAAGAAAAGGGTGATGAAGATGAGAATGATGATTCAGTCAAAGACCTTCCCAATGCTTGGAAATTCAGCCAAAATCATCCAAGAGAGCTTATAATTGGTGATCCATCCGAAAAGGTAAAGACTCGTTCTTCATTTAGAAAATTGATAGACAATTTTGCTTTAGTTTCTCTTTTTGAACCCAAAAATATCAATGATGCTTTAAAGGATGATAACTGGATTTTGGCAATGCAAGAGGAACTTAATCAATTTGAGAGAAATAAGGTTTGGACACTTGTTGATAGACCTCAAAATCAACCTATCATTGGCACAAAGTGGATATTTAGAAATAAATTAGATGATAAAGGTGTTGTTGTAAGAAATAAAGCCAGATTAGTTGCTAAAGGATATGCACAAGAAGAAGGAATTGATTTTGATGAAACATTTGCTCCCGTAGCGAGATTAGAATCTATTAGAATGCTTCTTGCTTTTGCTTGTTTCAAAGGTTTCAAATTGTTTCAAATGGATGTTAAAAGTGCCTTCTTAAACGGTTTTATTGATCAAGAAATATATGTGGATCAACCCCTCGGTTTTGAAAATACAAAATTTCCAAGTCATGTGTTTAAACTATCTAAAGCATTATATGGTTTAAAACAGGCTCCAAGAGCTTGGTATGAAAGATTAAGTGGTTTCTTGATTGAAAATGGTTTCAAAAGAGGTATTGTGGACACCACACTTTTTACTAAGCAAGTGTTAAATGACCTTCTTATTGTGCAAATATATGTTGATGATATTATTTTTGGTGCTACTAATGAGTATCTATGCAAGGATTTTTCCACCACTATGCAAAGTGAATTTGAAATGAGTATGATGGGAGAATTAAATTTCTTCCTTGGACTTCAAATACATCAAGCCCTTGAGGGAATTTTTATAAATCAAGCAAAATATACCAAGGAATTGCTGAAAAAGTTTGGCATGGAGGACTTAAAGCAAGTTGGAACTCCAATGTGCACTTCTACAAAACTTGACAAAGATGAAGAAGGTAATCATGTGGATGAAAAACACTATAGAGGTATGATCGGAAGCTTACTCTATTTAACCGCAAGTAGACCTGATATTATGTTTGCTGTTTGCTTGTGTGCTAGATTTCAATCTTGTCCAAAAGAATCACATTTGAATGCTGTTAAAAGGATTTTTAGGTATTTGAAAGGTACATTAGACTATGGTCTTTGGTATGCTAGATCTAGTGAGTTTGCACTATATGGATATTCGGATGCTGATTTTGGAGGTTGTCGTGTGAATAGAAAGAGTACTAGTGGAACTTGTCACTTTCTTGGTAATTGCTTAGTCTCTTGGTTTAGCAAGAAACAAAATGCAATCTCCTTGTCTACAATCGAAGCGGAATATATTGCCGCTAGTGCATGTTGTGCTCAACTTTTATGGATGAAGCATACCTTGAATGATTTTGGATTATCATATGACTGCATGCCTATATTCTGTGATAATACTAGTGCTATCAATTTGACCAAAAATCCAATTCAACATTCTAGGACAAAGCATATAGATATAAAGCATCACTTTATTCGCGATCTTGTTCAAAAAGGTGAAGTATGTGTAAATTATGTTTGTTCTAAAGATCAATTTGCTGATATTTTTACAAAAGCTTTGCCATTAGATCAGTTCATTCATCTAAGATCAAAATTAGGGATAATCAAAAAATCATCTTAAAATTTTTCAAAGCCTTCGGACGTCCGAAAGAAGATGAACGGACGTCCGATAATGTTCTTCAGCTATTTTTTCCAGAAAACACCTGTTCGGACGAAGATGTCGGACGCACGACTTCGTTCGGCCGTCCGACAGTGCAACGGTACACTTTTTAAAGTAACTTTCTTCCTCATTTGCTTCAAACTCTTCTTCTTCTATTTTCTCTCGGACGAAAACTCTCTCGTCTCTCACTCTCAAATTCATACCATTCTAAAGCTCTCATTCCCAAATTGACTCAACCAAAACTTTTCCTGATCGATTGCAACTCGTTTCTCCTGATCATTTCACCGAATCGCATAACATTTCGTAAATTCCCAAATTTCCCTCAAAACCCTACTTTCTCATAACCGCTCTGTCAAATCTTGTTCAAGGCCTTTTTGTCCCAAAATTTCTGTACGATTCAATTCCCTACTACTGTGTGCATCATTTGCATCCTTCATTCCATACATTTCGCACAATGGTGAATCTAAGAGGAGGAAAGGTTACTGCCGGACGCAAGCATCCACTCAGGGATGAGGATGAGGATCTTCCTACGGTCAAACGTTCATCCAAACGCTTCAAGAGAGGAGCCGTAAAGGGTCAAATGTCACGGCCTACTCCACAACCCACCTCTCAGCCTGAATCTGGACAGGGAACCTCTTCTCAACCGCCTCCAAAATCAGCCACACTCCCTACATTCTTTGATGATGCTGCAAAAGACAAACACTCCTGGATATCCCAGAAAGGTGTCATCCCTCAACGAACTGTAAACTCTTCTGAATTTCGCCACATAGGTTTAGAATCCATTCTGAGTCTATTTGCTTTCCAGAAATGGTCACATCTCATTTCTATGCCCAATGTCTATTATCCTGAAATGTTGCATCAATTTTTTGCCAATCTTAGGAAAGGCACTGACCAGACTGAGATCATGTCCAGGGTTAATGGGGTAGACTTAGTCTTTGATTCTGAAACTGTGAATTCCATTTTAAATACTACCATTGAACGTGGATGCAAGGATAAAATTGTAAATTTCTTTTCCTATGAAGAGCACCCTACTGCTGATAATCATTTTGATGGGGCTAAAATGTTGACTTATTTTAAAAGAAGTTTTTCCTCCCCTGCTGATGCTAAACTAAATGATCTTGCTCCTGTGAATCTAATTGCCTTTTCAATCATTTCAAACCTGCTTGTACCCACTGATGGCCATAGAACTGATGCAAACAAAATGGAGTTGTATCTCTTTTACTGTTTTCGAGAAAAAATTCGTATTGATTTTGGTTTTGTCATGTGCAAGTTTTTACTTCGCTATGCCACTGATTCTCGCAGAAAATTATCTTATGGAAAGTTTCTTCAAAAGATTTTTGAGTTTTACAAAGTTCCAATTCTAGGTGTTTGTCCCAAAGAAGCATCTTCTTATGCCTTTACCAAAGGATATTTTGAAAGGAAAAATCTTGTTTTTAAAGATAATCTGTGGGCTTATAAGGGGGCATCATCAAGTGAACAGAGGTCTAAGACTGCACATGATCCTTCATCTGTTTCACTCACTCCCATTCATCCCAGGAAGTCTGCCACTAAAGCATCTTCCTCCTCCAATGATGAAGTGATTGAGCTCCTTCGTGAACTCAAACAGCATGTTCTTCTTCTAGAACATGGTCTAATGCTCACCATGTCCTCTGAGCAACAAACAGCCTTCCTAGACAAAAAGAACCTTCTTTTTCCCCCACCTGTGGTTGAGGAAGTTTCACATGGCAAAGAGCCACGCCCCACTGATCCAAGTTCATCAATTCTAGACCCTGGTTCATCAACTCCTGTGACTCCTCATGGCCTTTCCACATCAGATAAAGGCAAGGCACCAGTTGAAGAGGCTGCTGAAGATGATGAAGAAACTGAAGAGGAGGACCTCTCCCAATATCAGCTCTCTCGAAGAACACCTGGATCCACATAGTTCACCATTTAGGACATTTGCATTTTGTTTGTCTATTTCATGTGTTTGTGGTGTTCAACAATGGATATGTAGATGAATTCAACATTTGGTTATGATTATGTTTATGTTTCTTTTGGTACTGTTTGATAGATGTTTAAGTATTTTGAATGATGATTGTGTGGATGTAATGAATTTTTTGGTTTGCATTGATGAATGTGTTTGTGGATGAGATGGATGTGATTGATTGCCCTTTTGTGATGACAAAAAGGGGGAGAGGACTGGATTGATTGATGATTGATGATGTTGGATTGACTGATTGATTGATGATTTGATTAAATTTGGATTGGCTGATGGAATTGTCATATTTTGGATAATTGTTTAATTCGGTTGGGCAGCCAAGTGAGGGGGAGTTTTTCAAATTTTTTATGATTCACTAAGTAAGGGGGAGTTCTTGTCTATTGAGAAAGGGGGAGTTTTTATTGCAATCATCAAATCTCATTTCAAACCTTTGTTTTGTCATCATCAAAAAGGGGGAGAATGTTATTCTTGGTTTTGATGATCACAAAGGACTTTGAAATGTTTATCTAACTCTCTTCAAATATAAGTGTTTTTTGCCTATCAAAGAATCAGGTACGAATATGTCAAGAAATGAAAATCAACCAAAAGAAGAAGCAAAAATAGGGCACTCATGTCGGACGTCCGAAAGGAATCGGTCGGACGTCCGAAAGGATGAAGAACATCAAGAAGGAAATTCTGTCGGACGATCGTAAGGAAGCATCGGACGTCCGGATGGATCGGACGTACTCTTCGGACGCACAGCGAACGTGTCAGACGTCCTAAAAATTCCACAAAGTGTTGATGACTCTCTGCCAAGACTCTGTCGGACGCTTGTAAGGAAGCATCGGACGTCCTGAAGGATCGGACGCATGCTTCGGACGCACATCAATCTCATCGGACGTCCTAAAAATTCCACGAAGATTTGATAACTCTCTGGACAACGTTCGGACACAGAAGCTCGGACGATAAAATCCCATCGGACGTCCGAACAACAACTTGACTGATTTTCGGACGATAGGATCGGACGATGACTAAGCCGTCGGACGTCCGACAGCCCCAACGGCTAGCTGACTCTTCATCTGCCTTCTATCCGTTGGAAGTATTAATGAAGCTCATTTTTGGTTCCCTTTAAATTCAAACGATTCTGATTCTGGTGAGGACTTTTGCACACTTTGTCTACAAGATCTCAAGAGATATTTTAGCTTGAAAATAGTCTCCAAAGCTAGATTTGTTCTCCAAGTGGTGTGAATTTCTTGTGAGCATTTCTTTTGTGATTGAAAGTTTCTTTAGTGTAGCTTTGTTGAGGGTTATCTGAGTGATTGTAAAACTTCTTAGCTTGACTAAGTGAGGCTTAGGGCAAGGAGGAAGTGCTCCCTCCATTGTACATCTAGTTGATCATCTTTCATCAAAGAGAAGTTGCTCAACCTAGTGATTGGTCTTCAAGTTCGAGGAAAGCTTGGTAGACAATCGGTTTGATATTCTATCTTATTCTTTTTGTTTAATAAAATTCTCATTGCTTATCTATACTTGTTTTTCGAATCAATATTGCTCTCTTCTTCTAATCTACTTGATTGATCATTACTAGAAAAGAAGGTAAATTTTTATTAAGCAAAAATTGCAAAAATTTGATTAAGATTTTAATCAACCTAATTCACCCCCCCTCTTAGGTTGTCTTTGGGCCTTACAGACGGAGTGAGATCTCCCACTTGTTGGAATGTATGCCCTAAAATAATATATTTGTTTTTATTTTATACATTCCTTATTATATGTTTTGTATTTTAATAATTTCTTATTTATCTGTTAAATATTAGATACAACCGATAAAGTCCTTAGAATATTTACCAATGTGATGATAGTCACAAGAGTTGGTGACTATGAGATATCAATCGCATTTATAGTAATATTATTAAAATTCCCTAGTTTTTGTACTAATGAAATAGGACATCTTTAGTACGGTAAAACTAGTACACAGTTAGCCTCTAATTAATGTAATTAGTGGTTGTTCTCATCAACTATGGTATGAAGATACTTAGGCTAATGTGTAGATGATTTGATAAGTACAAATGCATTGGAGTGATCCGTTTAGAGATCCCGTTAGGATATCTATCTAGTGCCAATGGTGTATCTCTAGTGAAAAATTGTGTAAGTGATCCTACGACTTGAGATCACCATAGAATCTTGAGTGGGAATCACTACATTTTGACTCTAATTTCATGTTACTCTTTGAGAGTACCTTAAAGTGTAGAAGTTGGATGTAGTGTGAAGCACGTAAAGAAAATGGGTGATTAAGATAGGATTTACTACGCTGATAGAAGGAGTTGATATCCGGATGGCCACTAGTAAGAAATTAACCCTAAAGTCGACCATTAGGTAAATTGAAGAATGTCTTCAATTTAACCTAATTAAGGGTAAATTTCGGGAACTATAAAATTTAATTAGTCATCAGGGAATTGGCACTTATTCCTTATTCCTGACTAATTGGATATCTTTGGTGAAAGGATAATAATTACACGGTAATTTTTCACGGAAAGGTTAGGTCAAATTCCCTTGACTAATTCCGAATAATTGGGCAATCGCGATGTGTTGCTAGACACCGCTCGTGATTTATAATTATGGATTAATTATTTATTATAAGTTATGATAAAATAAAGTCGTTTATTTTATCTAATTATTAAACCATAATTATTACCAATGCATTCGGGACCTATTGGGTCACACGCAATAGAGATTTAATCCTGGATTGAAACTATGTAAATTATCGGGGTTTCATTTTAAAAGAAAATTAATCCCAGGCCTATTTGAGCAGATAAGAGTAAATGGTTATCTCTTATCTATCAGATAATGATAGATAGAGTCTTGTGTGATGAGAAGTCTTATTGTTTTTGATTTTCAGACAAGAAGACTCATCATTCTATCTTATCATATATATATATATCTCTCTCTCTCCAATTGTTTTTTTGGGGCTCAGATACAGATACAGGAAATGAGGTAAAAAAAAGAAAAAAAATGGGAGAAAGATTTGAGTCTGTGAGCGTCACATACGAGAGAGAGAAAAAAAATATACGTTCGAAAAGAGTAAGAAGGCTAGCACCTTTTTCTCTTCAATACATAGTTCGTGAGACGATCCAGGGTTGCTCTAGCATGGATATCAGTAGAGGCAGGGCGACTGGACTGTTTAAGGGCTGACCATCCTCAAACAACGCTGCAGGGAGACGCCGCTTGGATTAAGGTAATCCTAAAACCCTACTTTTAGTACATCATACATAAAATTTAGGGTGATTCCTGGATGGTTTTAGGGAAAAAATTTTATTTTTCCGCTGCGTAGTATCCCTAAAACCCAACAGTGGTATCAGAGCCTTCCCTAAGAATTTTACGTATGATTTTAAGCAATTTTGGATTCATGGATTAATATTACTGGTTGGATTTAATTGATACGAAATTGTGTGTAGAATAAGTTTTGGAGGAATATAAATATTGGGTGTGAGGCCCCAGTCCGATCGTAAGTCGATATTTGGGTTATTTGATATTCGGTATGGAAAATAGGGTTTTATGGCTAGGAAGGAAACCCTAATTTGGTTAAGTTTGAAAATCCTAGTTTACATATTATTATTATAAGGTTCAAGCTATAATTTATATTCGGTATTCTAGTGTGTGCCTTGACATAGGTAAATATAGGATTTGTTTAATTACAAAGGTTTAGTAAGTTTGAATGATTAGCAAACCTCTAGTGTTACAATATTAGAAAGTTTAAGTGGAAGATTATTATCGCCCGCCTTTTCTACATTTTCTTTATTAGAAAAATTTCCAGGATAATTTTTATGAGTAAATATGGGTTTTCTATGATTTTTCAAGTATCGGTTAGATTTTGAGAAAATAAGAACGTATATCGGATGTGGGACCCACTAGTGCGGTAAGTTCGAAAAAATTCGGCCAATTAGGTTAAATTCTAGATACTGTGTAAAATTTATCGGGTGCTAAGAGATAAGTAGAGGATGTGAAGTGATTGATGTGAGAGGAAAAAGAAAAGATAAGATTGCATTTAAGGAGTGACAAGTGTCAACCTTTTATTGGGTTTGACTTATGGAACACTATTCATGTTTTTGACTTTTGACCCAATTAGTTAAATATCTTAAAAATTACCACAAAATTCACTCTTTCTTACCTCCTTATGGCCGGCCCTCTCTAGCAAGAAGAAAGAAAAAACTCTTCAAAGTTTAGCTACTACTTAGCTCAAAGCAACCAAAATAAGTGCTTAAGTTAGTTTCCACTCCATAAAAACCTTCTCTTTGGTGTTAGTGAGTGATTTGGTGAAGTTTTCTTGGAGAGCTAAGGTGTCCTACAACTTCCCCTCTCTTGTATACTAGGTAAGTGATGATTGAACATACTCCTACACCTAATGATGCTTAAGTTATGCTTAGTAGTGGCTAAAGTGATGATATTTGTGATTTATTTCTTGATTTGAAGTGATTTGGTGAAGTTTTTATATTTTTGAGAAATTTTCTGGTTTAATATGAATGTGATGTTGTGGTCATCTATGATGGTTGATAATGAGGGGGAATGACTCTAGTAGGTGTGAATTAGTGATAATTGCAACCAATTTTGGGTTTGGATTGAATTGTGGAAAGTTAGGGTTTTATCACCCCTTATTCTGTCCAGTTTTGGATCATAGGGTTAGAGGCCGAATTGAATTTTACTTAAAACATTAAAGTTGTAGGTATTGATGTGTTTGAGGTGCCTGTAAAATTTCAGGTCATTTGGATTAGTGTAGAGTGAGATATGTCGATTTTACTGTTGCTGTTCAGGGTTGATCAGAATGTGCGAACTGTGTTTGAAATGGGTTGTTTTGACTGGTATTTCTTTGGATTTGGATGTTGGTGTCTTTTGATGAAATGTATCTGGATGTATTAGCTATCATATTCCTTTGGAATTTCTGGATTTGGACTTGTGTAGGCTGAGTTATGATGTTTGTACTAGAATACGGTTTGTGATCCTGTTTTGCGATTCTGGTATAGTGTCTTGCATTTTTGACCTTGTTACATTCAAAATTGGACAAAGTTTCCTTCTTCAATATTGTAGCCCCTTAAGTCCTGGATATCCCTGTAAATTTTCAGGTTAAACGGATTAGTATAGCCTGATTTATAAACGAAATACTCAGACCTGTTGTGACCGTCAAATTCTGTTACGTTTTTGGAAAGTTTCTGACCGTGATTTTTTTCGATTTTGATAGAGTACGATCTGGGTGTCGACTTCTTCATAAGAAATGTAGAACTTGGCCACAGCTTTGAAACGCTATAAAGTGCGTCAAAATTTGAGTCCCGTAGCTCTAGTTATGATCGAAATAAGAATGCATGTCAGAACTGTTTTTATATCCGGACAGTTTACGACTGAAACATTGGCTTCACATTTGACTAGATTACAAGCTGTTTGGGCTTGCGACCAAAACACCAAACTTATAGCCCTATATCAGAGCTTTCTAACGCCCTTGGAAATTCATGAATCGGATTTATAAAACCTGAGATATAGCCGAGCAAACAAGGCCTGCCCGTGAAAATGACCATTTTCTGGTCAGATCTGTTTTGGTCCTGATGACCAATTTTCGTTCCGAATTTGGATTGCTGACCTTCATGAAAGTTGTTCCATTTGGAATGAACCATCTAACTGCCAATTTTCAGCTCTTTTGACCATGTGTAGCATGGACAACAGTTTGCACTCAAAACTGACCATTTGTGTATTGGCCAGATTTCGTAAGTGATTGTGTTTGGTTCATTTGGGACTGAAGCCTCCAGTTTCAGTTCTGGATGTCTTCATAACAGTTGTTGTTCATCCTTTAAGCTTCGATATGGCATCTCATACGCCTTAATCCGATATTCGTAGCTCAACTTATGAGTAAACTAGAAACGAGTGTCAAATCTGCCGTTTCCGCTAACGGCCGTTTCCGTTTCCGTCCGTCATATTTACGTGCGCGCGTGTCGTTTTTGCCGTTTTGCTTGTTTTAGGCACGATAGTAGCCGTTTACGATATTATGTGACACAATCTTCTATGTCAGACGGTGGTGAGCTGGGCGGAACTGGTGGGGCCCACTACTAGCTGTTCATTTCGATCCGACTTCGTGTTTTTGCTATTTCAGATTCTGAGTAAGTATTCAGGCCAGTTTGGTGTGTTTTCTTTGCTATGTGTTTGAGATGTGTGAAAAGGGTACTTAGGCGAGGGTGTACTTTATCGCACTCGACCTAAACCCTAATTTGAATGTATAATTGTACTTGGCATATGTATATGAACCTTTTGGAACCAAAACCCTTGAGCTTGTGGCTCGGGGCGACTTTCGAGTAAAGTTTGTGAAGTTTGCAAAGTTTGTGAGTTCGTGGGCCCGATCTAAGACCTGTATGGACTATTCGAGCCGGTTAGGGCTTGGTCGAAGTCAGTCCAACTTAGTCTGAGGTCACCAAGTTTGTAGGTTCATGTTATGAACCAATTTTGTGAATCCGGTTCACCGAGAAGGTGACCAAGTTTGTGAACCGAGCTTGCGCCGCAAGTTCAATTTCGTTCGCTCGAGCAAGTTTGTGAGGTGACTGGCCAGTGAGGGTGATAAGGTGCTCGGTGGGTGTACAAGCGGGGTTCTACGGACTATTAGTTGCGGTCGACGGAGTGTCGGCAGGAGATCACGCATGGCATATGAATTGGCTTTGGAGCCACCTGTATCCTTATTATGTGATGTTACTTTTCTGCTTTTGCTTTACTCCTATTGTGTGACTGTTGTTACGTGAAATTTATGCTTTCGCCTCTGTTTACTTACTAAGCATATAGCTTACCTCTTTCCTTTTGTTTTCCTTAGCAGGGGCCGACGCGGGGACTCTTGTCACTTACACTAGTGTAGTTAAGTTTGCGTTTGATTGTAATAGTTGGACTTATAGTATGTATGTTTTGGTTTTGGTGGTAATTATAAGGATGTAATAGTGTGAGCAGGTACTTTGAAGAATGTAATTATAACTCTTTTGGGATTGTATATAGAAAGCTTTTGGATTTTCTGGCTTTTATTGTTTTAAGTTTTGAGTCCTGGCGCGAGCTAGGCAGGCGGCCCGCCGATACCCTTGGGTTCGCCCTTGGGAGAAGTGGGGTCGTCACATTGGGACTATATGGAAACTTGGAACTGGTTTCATGCACCTTGGACTCTTGTTACGGTTCCGACTAGTCTGATATTCTTCCATCTTAATCCCTTGCATTAGCCAAGAAAGCTTTGAATGAACAAGTTTGCTGTAATTTGATTATAGCATTGTTATGGGTTTGGTTTTCTGAAATTTTGAGGCCTCTGACTAACCTTTAAAATCTGGAAAAGTTACAGGTTTTATTGGTTATTCATTCAATCAAAACTTGAATTTTGATCATCACTTTGCCGGGCATTTGCGGGTCAAGCTGTCCAACGTGATTATCAGGTTTTCTTTTTCTTATGAGATGGAATCAGACCTGAATCTCTGTTGATGATCTGCAAGAGTTGCTGGTCTCTTAGTTTTATGAAAAAAAAAGGTTTGCAGCCAAAGTGCAGCAGTTTTGCTGCTGCAACAGCCGACATTGCTGCCAGCGATCTTCCAAGGGCTGCCGCTTGCTGCCGCTGCTATGTGAGGCCATGGGAGGCTTCCTTGGTGGTGGTGGAAGGTTGCTATAGCTCTTGGTGGTTGCTGGGTAAGCAAACCAAGAGTTTTTAAGGCGTGAGAATGCATCAAAACTGCTGCAAATTGCAGCAGCAACCTATGCAAGAAAAAGTTGCAGCAGGTTGCTGCTGTAGCTGAGCTCCATTGTTGCGACCACCTGGGAGCTACTGCTGGGAGCCGTTGCCACTGGTGATAAGTGCAGAACCCAGTGGTGGTGACAGTAGAAATGGTGGCCAGTGGTGGTCGCCAGTGATGCTAGAAAACGATTGCAAGAGTGGTTTAGGAAACTAAAATTTTTTTTTCCTAAAACTTGAAGTTTTGAACTTTTGGCAATCTTCTGAATTAAATCCCATTTTAATTGTTAAAATGTGTTATGGAATCATTTATTTCATATATTATTAGGTTGGGAATTAATTTAGAACTAATTTGAATTATTTTCCCATTCTTTCCTCAAATTAGTTGAGGATAAAGTTGACCTAATAAAATTTAATTTTACCAATATTTCTGGCGTATGCATGGACCCAAAATTTGTTTGGGACCTTAGGAATTAAATCCAATTAATCCATGAATTAAGATTGCTTATTTTACGTGCTTTTCTTTTATTTAAAGTTGTTTAAATTATGAGAATGCATGGTGGATGGTTGTGGATATAGTACGCAATATGATTGTGATATTTTGAATGGTTACAATCATTCTAGGTTTGAATGGTTGTGATTAATTTTAAAATAGGGCCTGCGTGTCCTGCCTTTCTTATTTTCTAATTGTAATTTCTTTTCTCATCTAAATTCCCCCCGAATGTAACTCGGGGTTTCTTCTATACTATTTGTAATGTACAATAGATAGAAATAGATGATAGGAATTTATATAATTTATATTTGAAAAGGAGAAAGGATGCATACGACGACGAAGGAGTTCGTCTCGATATTAAAGGTTTTAGTCACATGCTAATTTCCCCAATGGCCGGGGAAATTAGTTTAGGAATATCCACAACCATCCACGATTTAAATTCATGTTTATAAGTTTGAAATGGTTATATGCATGTTTATTGATGAGACCAAATGAGCAATTTTTTCAAAAAATTTTAATTATAAAATATTTTTGGAAAAAAGAGACAAATCCCTCAACTATAATATTAAATCAATAAAATGCCTTCCATCATTATAGTATAAAACTAGAGTAGTTATTAAGTGCTAGCTTGTTGGGATTCACCCAAGACTGCCTTACTTACTACGTGTTTTTGCTATGAGAAATGTTCTCAAGAATGATGGGTTTGATTTAGCTAAAATTATGATTTGTTGGGATTCACTCAAAATCATTAATTTTAGAGGCAAGTGTTGGGTTGATTCATAGAGATTTAAAGTCAAGAGTTGACACCCAACTGATCTAGGAATTACAATAAGTTGTAATTGGTAAAAGTACCTACCTTTCATAATTATTTTCGATTTGTTGGGACACACTCAAGGTCGAAATAAATTAAGATAGGATCCTAGCCACTATGGAATTTTAGAAATTCCCGATTCAATTTTAGAGGGAAATTGATTTGAAAAAAAATAGTGGAAATAAAATCATAATTTTGAAGTTTTTATGATTTTATTAAACAAAACATTTTTCTAACAAATTCTATCTTTCATTTTGTTGTAGAATGAGTAACAATTTGAGCCTTCGTACTATTCTTACTGATTGCAAACTCAACGACACGAACTTTCTTGATTGGCATCGTAATGTCCTTATCGTTCTCACTCATGAGAAAATTGAGTATGTACTTGATGGTCCAATGCCTCAAGAGCCCGAACCTACTGCACCTGCTCCTGTTAGAAATGCTTATAAGAAACATAAGGATGACAATAGGGAAGCTTCATGTATCATGGTAGCTTCCATGACTCCTCAGCTTCAGCAGCAGAACATGAACATGGGGGCGTATGATATTGTACAACACCTGAGAGAGTTGTTTGAACAACAATCAAGAACGGTTAGATATGATACCTCTAAAGAATTGTTCAGGTGCAAGATGGCAGAGGGAGCACCTGTTGCTCCGCATGTCTTAAAAATAATTGGGCTAATTGAAAAACTGGCCGAATTAGGCTTTAAGATGGATTAGGAGCTGAATGTTGATTTAGTGCTCCAATCTCTGCCAGATTCTTTCTCACAGTTTGTTATGAACTATCAGATGAATAATCTGCAGCACACTTTGCCTCAATTGTTGAATGTGCTGAAAACTGCTGAGAAAGAAATCAAAAAGGGAAAAGGCTCTACTGGTGTGCTTGTCGTTACTTCCTCTAAGAAGAGGAAGAGGCAAGAAAAGGGATTTAAGAAATCCAAAAACAAGCCCACCCAAAAGCCCAAAAAGGCTAAGGCGGACCAGTCCAAAGCAACCTGCTTCCATTGTAATCAAACTGGACATTGGAAAAGGAACTGCAAGTCATACTTGGAGAGCCTGAAGCAAAAGAAGCTTGCTGAAGCTTCATCATCAGGTACATATATGATAGAGATTAATGTGTCTACTTCCAAATCAGACTCTTGGGTATTAGATACCGGATGTGGTTCTCACATTTGCATATCTATGCAGGGTCTAAGGGACAGTAGAAAGCTGGGAAAAGGAGAAGTCACCCTACGTGTGGGCAATGGAGCAAAAGTTGCTACTTTAGCTGTAGGGACTTATTATATCACTTTACCCAGTGGATTGATTTTAGAATTATTAAATTGTTATTGTGTTCCAGCACTTACTACAAACATCATTTCTATTTCCTGTTTGAATTTAAATGGGTTTCGGATAACCCAGGAGAATAAATGTTGTTCTTTTTCTATAAATGGTGTGTTTTATGGTTCTGGAAGTTGGAATAACGGTTTATATATTTTAGATCTTGATCATCAAATTCTCAATGTGAGTGAAAAAAGAATGAGAACAGATAAACTAAATAAAACCTACCTCTGGCACTGTAGGCTTGGTCATGTAAATGAAAAACGCATCTCCAAGTTATACCAACATGGATACTTGGATTCATTTGATTATGAATCATATGATACATGCGAAGCTTGTTTACTTGGCAAAATGACCAAAATGCCCTTCACTGGAAAAGGAGAACGAGCCAGTGATTTACTTGGGCTAGTACATACTGATGTATGCGGCCCAATGTCGATCACTGCTAGAGGTGGTTTTTCATACTTCATCACCTTCACAGATGACTATTCGAGATATGGTTATGTGTATTTAATGAAATACAAATCTGAATCCTTTGAAAAGTTTAAGGAATTCAAGAATGAAGTAGAAAAACAAACCAATAAAAGTATTAAGACACTACGATCTGATCGTGGTGAAGAATACTTAAATGACGAGTTTGGAGTTTATTTAAAGGATAATGGAATAGTTTCACAATGGACTCCTCCAGGTACACCACAGTTAAATGGTGTATCTGAAAGGAGAAACCGAACCTTATTGGATATGGTTCGTTCTATGATGAGCCACTCAAGTGCCCCAAAATCGTTTTGGGGATTTGCATTAGATGCAGCCTCTTATACTCTTAATAGAGTACCCACTAAAGTTGTCAACTCCACACCATATGAGATATGGAAAGGAAAGAAACCAAATCTGTCTTATATGAAGGTTTGGGGCTGCCCAGCTTATGTGAAGAGGGCAGAGTCAGACAAGCTTGAAGCTAGATCTGACAAATGTTTGTTTGTAGGGTATCCAAGAGAGTCTATAGGATACTATTTCTACAATCCAATTGAGCAAAAGGTGTTTGTCTCAAAACATGCTATTTTTCTAGAGAAAGAATACATTCTAGAAAGAAGCAGTGGGAGTAGAATAGATCTTGAAGAAATTCAGGATCATCCAACAAACATTGAACGATCTAATGAAGAACAGCTTCAACCACATAATGATGGGGCAGATACTGAAGCTGTTGATACACAAGGGCTTCGTAGGTCAGTAAGAACACGCTCAACTCCCAAGAGATACCAATTTCTTGTGAGCCATAGCAATGATGTTCTAGTCATTCAAGATGACGAACCTACTACCTACCAAGAGGCAATAAGTAATCCAGACTCCTCTAAATGGTTAGAAGCCATGAATTCTGAAATAAATTCCATGTACGACAATAAGGTGTGGACCTTAGTTGATCCACCTGAAGGGATAAAACCTGTAGGGTGTAAATGGATCTTCAAGAAGAAGACTGACATGGATGGTAATGTGGTTACCTATAAAGCTAGACTGGTAGCCAAAGGCTACAAGCAGAAAGAGGGAATCGATTACGATGAAACTTTCTCACCAGTAGCTATGCTTAAATCCATTCGGATATTGCTTGCCATAGCAGCATATCATGACTATGAGATTTGGCAGATGGATGTAAAGACCGCATTCCTTAACGGGACATTGCATGAGGATGTGTATATGACACAACCTGAAGGCTTTACATCTACAAATCCTAGTCAAATATGTAAGCTACAAAAGTCTATTTATGGACTTAAGCAAGCATCTAGGAGTTGGAACATCCGATTCGATGAGACGATCAAAGAGTTTGGATTTCTCAAGAATCCGAATGAACCTTGTGTGTATAAGAAAGTTAGTGGGAGTTCAATTGTTTTCCTTATTTTATATGTAGATGACATATTAATAATGGGAAACAATATACCGATGTTACAATCGGTAAAGGGTTGGTTGTCGAAGAATTTTTCCATGAAAGATTTAGGAGAAGCGGCCTATATATTAGGCATTAAGATCTATAGGGATAGATCTAATAGGCTACTAGGTCTTTCACAATCTACATACATTGATAAAGTGCTAAAGAGGTTTAGCATGGATCAGTCTAAGAGGGGTAATTTACCTATGACTCATGGTATAAGCCTTTCTAAAAACATGTGTCCAAAGACACAAGTTGAGACTGATAAGATGCACAATGTTCCATATGCTTCGGCAATTGGATCAATTATGTATGCTATGTTATGTACAAGACCTGATGTCTCCTATGCTCTGAGTGTCACAAGCAGATTTCAGGCTAATCCAGGTGAGGGTCATTGGATAGCCGTTTAGAACATTCTTAAGTACTTAAGAAGGACCAAAGATTTGTTCTTAATTTATGGAAAGGGTGAGTTAGAACTCAAAGGCTATACTGATGCAAGTTTTCAATCAGATAAGGATGATTGTAAATCGCAGTCAGGTTTCATTTTTACTCTTAATGGAGGTGCCGTCTGTTGGAAGAGTTCCAAACAAGACACCACAGCAGATTCTACAACAGAGGCTGAGTATATTGCGGCCGCGGAAGCAGCTAAGGAAGCAGTTTGGATCAAGAAGTTCGTAATTGAACTTGGTGTGGTTCCAACCATCGTTGATCCGGTCACTTTGTACTGTGATAACAATGGGGCTATAGCTCAATCCAAGGAACCTAGGTCTCATCAGCGATCCAAACATGTGCTTAGAAGATTTCACTTGATTAGAGAAATCGTTGCTAGGAATGATGTAAAGATAGAGAGAGTCTCCACAGAGGATAACATAGCTGATCCTCTTACTAAAGTTCTTTCTCAAAAGAAGCATGATAGTCATGTATTATCTTATGGGATCAAAAACAGAGACAATGTGTTTTAGTGCAAGTGGGAGATTGTTGGAATGTATGCCCTAAAACAATATATTTGTTTTTATTTTGTACATTCCTTATTATATGTTTTGTATTTTAATAACTTCTTATTTATCTGTTAAATATTAGATACAATCGATAAAGTCCTTAGAATATTTACTAATGTGATGATAGTCACAAGAGTTGGTGACTATGAGATATCAATCGCATTTATAGTAATATTATTAAAATTCCCTAGTTTTTGTACTAATGAAATATGACATCTTTAGTACGGTAAAACTAGTACACAGTTAGCCTCTAATTAATGTAATTAGTGGTTGTTCTCATCAACTATGGTATGAAGATACTTAGGCTAATGTGTAGATGATTTGATAAGTACAAATGCATTGGAGTGATCCGTTTAGAGATCCCGTTAGGATATCTATCTAGTGCCAATGGTGTATCTCTAGTGAAAAATTGTGTAAGTGGTCCTACGACTTGAGATCACCATAGAATCTTGAGTGGGAATCACTACATTTTGACTCTAATTACATGTTACTCTTTGAGAGTACCTTAAAGTGTAGAAGTTGGATGTAGTGTGAAGCACGTATAGAAGTTGGATGTAGTGTGAAGCACGTAAAGAAAATGGGTGATCAAGATAGGATTTACCACTCTGATAGAAGGAGTTGATATCCGGATGGCAACTAGTGAGAAATTAACCCTAAAGTCGACCATTAGGTAAATTGAAGAATGTCTTCAATTTAACCTAATTAAGGGTAAATTTCGGGAACTATAAAATTTAATTAGTCATCAGGGAATTGGCACTTATTCCTTATTCCTGACTAATTGGATATCTTTGGTGAAAGGATAATAATTACACGGTAATTTTTCACGGAAAGGTTAGGTCAAATTCCCTTGACTAATTCCGAATAATTGGGCAATCGCGATGTGTTGCTAGACACCGCTCGTGATTTATAATTATGGATTAATTATTTATTATAAGTTATGATAAAATAAAGTCGTTTATTTTATCTAATTATTACCAATGCATTCGGGACCTATTGGGTCACACGCAATAGAGATTTAATCCTGGATTGAAACTATGTAAATTATCGGGGTTTCATTTTAAAAGAAAATTAATCCCAGGCCTATTTGAGCAGATAAGAGTAAATGGTTATCTCTTATCTATCAGATAATGATAGATAGAGTCTTGTGTGATGAGAAGTCTTATTGTTTTTGATTTTGAATCAGACAAGAAGACTCATCATTCTATCTTATCATATATGTATATATATCTCTCTCTCTCCAATTGTTTTTTTGGGGCTCAGATACAGATACAGGAAATGAGGTAAAAAAAAGAAAAAAAAATGGGAGAAAGATTTGAGTCTGTGAGCGTCACATACGAGAGAGAGAAAAAAAATATACGTTCGAAAAGAGTAAGAAGGCTAGCACCTTTTTCTCTTCAATACATAGTTCGTGAGACGATCCAGGGTTGCTCTAGCGTGGATATCAGTAGAGGCAGGACGACTGGACTGCTCAAGGGCTGACCATCCTCAAACAACGCTGCAGGGAGACGCCGCTTGGATTAAGGTAATCCTAAAACCCTACTTTTAGTACATCATACGTAAAATCTAGGGTGATTCCTGGATGGTTTTAGGGTAAAATTTTTTATTTTTCCGCTGCGTAGTATCCCTAAAACCCAACACCACTTGTTGCCATATCTAGTTATATGCTCTCCCTATACATACATAGCACTTGCGAGGTGGGGGGGTAGGGGGAACAGGGGTTCGGAATAGGGTGGGGGCAGAGGGAGTTCTCTAGCAATCAGGTAGGGACGGGGAGGGATCTCCCGCCCATTGCCATCTTTATATATATGCTATTCGTACACAGACATACATGCATACACACACACGTGTGCGTGTGTGTGAGAAAAGGAAGTTAAGATAACCTAGGATCGACTCCAAAAAATATAATTTAAACAAAAGAATAATAAAGTGATTGAGCTAATTTATACGCCTAAAAGATATGAAAACAAGATGGAACAACAGTTATTTAAACAGATTGCTGCAATAAAACTACCAAAAATGGATAAAATAATTAAGGGAGAAGATTCATATATTGATGAATTAATTGAACAGATAGGTCATTTGAATTTAGATAATCTGGTAAATATTAAAGCAGATGTAAAGGAGGAATTACCTGAAAATCCTAATGTTAACGATATGCCTAGCACTAGTTATAGTACACCCAGATATGCAACGCCAAGATATAATTCTCAAACTTTTGACAGACCCAATAGAGGATATGCGGGATTACAAGTAATTACAAAAATATATAAATAAAGAAGGATATACACCTTTAGGTAAAATGAGATTTAAAAGATAAATCCTTTTGGAATCTATTTGGATATAGATTGTGTTTCTAGCACATTAGAAGCCATACATAAATGGAAAATAACTCTTAGAGTTGCAATTGCCATAAATAAAATGGATTATGAAACTCTAGTAATAGTTCTCTTAGATTTTGGAAAAATTTGGATGAAACGTCTAAGAACACGATATTTGATATAGATAATGAGACATCAAATATGATAACAAGAGCAGCAAAAGCCTTTAGATTAGAATACACTAGACAAGTTAATATCTTAAAAGATAGAAAAATATAAATAAATTTGTGATTACTTTAATAAAATTACGGTTATGTGATATGTGTGAAATTCGAATATATATTTGTATATTTCAAGATTATTATTATCATATTTCTAGTCAAGTTGATAACACGAGTGCATATTTAAAGATGTTTTTCACACAGATACTGACCATTAGGGAAGAGAATTAGATGCTACTTATCAAATACCTACAAGGCAAGCAGATACTTTAGGAAGAAGGATACTATATGTTTTTTTTTTTGAAAGAGTTCTTGGGAATCCCAAAATACAAATAACAAAAGAAAAAATAAATAAATAAAACAGAGATACCGGTTAAATTGACTTACTTTCACGGAGGAGGAGAAGAATTTCACTGTGAAGAAGAAAATACAAAAGTCTTCGAAAATTGTTCCTGAACTCAGAAACACCTAATACAAAAATACAAGAGAGTCTAGGACAAAGTTCATCCAAGTTCTCGGAGTCTAGGAAATCATCTTCTCTCTTTTCTTGGACAAGTGGAGGAAGGAATTTTTCATTAAATTCTAGGACAAAGTTCATCCAAGTTCTCGGAGTTTGTTCCCTTTCCCACTTATTCCTTATAACATTCCACCATGCTCGAGCCGGTCCTTCAAGTTGGAACACAGCAAAATTTACTTCTCTCTCCTCGGAATAATCTAGTGCATCAAATATATTTCTTATATTCTCCAACCAATTCTCAGCTATATCGGGGTTTGGACCCCCAGAAAATTTAGGAGGGAAAAACTTTTGGAATCTCTCTAAAGCCTTATCCTCCCCTATTTCTCGGTTTCCAAGTTGGTTCATTTGTCCAATTTCCTGGCCTTGTTGGGGTACCAATCGCTCTAATATGTCTGTCATGCGAGTCAAAACTAATCCAATTTGATTTTCTTCCCCAACCCTAGGTTCAGCGTTTCGGTCGGTGGTAGGTTCTTTATCTCCTCCTTGATTTTGAGGTCGTCTGGGTTGACGTCCACGTCGTCGTCTCCCAGCTTCCATTCTCACAACTAATCTATACAAATGTGTGCAGACGGCTCACTAAACTAAAAATTATCTATGCACACGTATATTTAATAATTTTCAAAATAAGCAATAAAACTATATCCACAGATAACATTTTCACAAGTGACACATTCACAGTTAACATAGAATTTAAACCAGTCTCAATTAAGTTGCATGCCATTCAAAATTAGAGCTAATCAAGTCATAATACAAGTTGAAATCAAAGGTCATATATCCAAAGTTTGAAAATTCTTTAGCAAGCCAGCCAATGACTAAAGTACATTCATCTCCAAGAATAACCAACATTGGGATTTCTAGTTAAAGCCTCAAGTCCCATGTTCAAACTCAGAGAATATGTACAACTGGCTCACTTAAGCGTCAAGTGGAAACCAAGTCAATTTGCACTAGGACTGGCCATCTCCAGATGCAAATCAGCTCAATCACCACTATTCCTCAAAGAAAATTTCACAAAAGGTCTCACTCAAGCAATCGATCCAAGATTCACATTCACTTTCATACATATACTTACGAAGGTTACAAGCATAGAGGATACCTCGAATCTTACGATTTACCCAGTCAAATTTGATCTTATAGATATCAACTAGTACCAATGTTCAAGAAACTCAACTATCACTTTTCAAATCAATTCTCACACAATTCTCTTCAGTTTCTTACAATATAAGAAACCCTAGTGTGCAAACCCACTTAAAAACAAACACTTCAATATTACTCAATCAATCATCAAGTTTTAAGATCACATTTCACTTACTAAACAATCAAACTCCACAGTCCGGCATCTTATGCTTAAAGCCTAAGATACACTACAAAGATCTAGAGCCTCAGCTCTGATACCACCTGTGGCGACCCCACTTTCCCCTAAGGCGAACCAGAGGGTTGGCGGGCCGTCTGCCTAGCTCTCGCCAGGACTCACGCAAGCAAACTAATCAAATCCTTCCGAGGTATAACCTAGACTATTACAACATCGTTCTTCTCCAAATAAACCAATTTCTAAAACCACATTAACTTCAGAGATAACAGTATTATAGGATAGCTAATCGTCGATTCTTAAACCTTACACATTACAACCACTGAATAAAATCTGACAATCCCAAATAACGAATTCATATAAGCCACATAACAAGTCTAGGTTTTACACTTTTCCAGCTTCAAGTGGTAATCCAAGACAAAAAGTTGCCTAAACTTAACATATTCCCAATCCGATCTATGACGTAAATATAATTATACATTACAAACCGCAAAGCGAAGTTATAAGATTCAATTACATTTATAAGAAAATACAACTAAGTTTCAGATCGCCCAATTGCCAGGACCTGTCAAGAAAAATAAATGACGTGGGGTGAGCTACATAGCCCAGTGAGGTTCCAAGACACTCTAACAGTTCAAACAAATCAAGAAAGTCGGGCATATCATATGCATGGTTCAACGTTACACAATGGCATGTTATCATGAGGTGATAATCATTATACGGTAATTTGAGACGTTTATCATGGTATGAGACATTTAGCATGTATAGTTCATGATTTCATGTTGGCATTTTAACATGAAACAATTATCATGATACAAGGTAAACATATACTGTAGGATACGGTGTTCCAGTGGAACTTCATCGGTCATCTGCACCTTATGACTTCCGGATCCCCCTCGGTGTGACTGGCCATCACCTTATCCCTCCAGTGGTAGTACTCGAGTATACCGAAAAGGTTGTCCAGGGTTCCAACCTACCCGACCGAGCCCAGTCCTGGCTCGAGTAGGTCAGTAACCGAGGCAGGGCCCAAGTTCAGCTTAGAGCTTACAGCATGCACAGGTAACCAAGTAATTCGACAAAGGTAAAATTCATCATTTGAGTAGGTCGAGTGAGGTAAAGTACACACTCACCTATCAATGATGGACAACTTCATATAACATGTGATTCATGATAATCAAGTAATCAAGTGGATACTTAGAACGTAAGCACGTAAGTAATACAAATTGATTTCATGGAAGCATGTAATTCACGGATATTGAATAGTCATGTGGGTTGGTAAACGGTTCACGGTTCACGGTTAACGGTTGAGTAGTGACGGTTATTTGACAGGCATTTGCCATATTAATAGGCCATCATTGGCCGTTATCTTATTTTTATCACGCGAGAGTCGAGGAGATTCACAACACGTAAACTGGTCGAGGGATTCACGAAAACATTTCACACAAGTCACCACTCGAAAGGCTAGTGTGATAAAGTACACACTGCTCACTTCGATGGATCAAAAATCATTTTTCAAATTATCACATATCGAGTCAAGAAAACACTTTAACCAAATAAGCATAGAACAAGCAGGGATACTCATTTTACAAAACCAAGTAGGTTAAGTAAGTAATCTAGCAAATTAAACATGTATCGAGTTCATATAGTCATTTGATATGGTTAATCATTTAACCAATTCCTGTTGGTATACAACGCAAGTATTCATTATTTACATAGACATGAGTATGGTAAAAACTTAACACTTAATAATCATGAAATGAGCATGTCCTAGACTTATTCAATTACGTATTCCTATATGGAACACTCACCTAGCAACAAGAGCAATAGGTTAAATTTGAAGTTCAAGCGTTCTCTGTCGGATCCTCTTGAAGGTCCTCGTGTGCGCCTGAACAAATGGTAATCTATCATTTACAATCCCTACTATTGATGAAGATCGTATCATAGTACAATCTTAGGAAAACTCTCGTGAAACAAGCCCTAAATTATCCTAAATCAAGACTCTCAAGCGGGGTTTCAAAGTACAAGAGGAATTAAGTCTACATCATGAGAATCAAGGATAAAACATTTGAATAATATCGAAGGAATAAGGAGTACTTGAAAAACTCCCTTCCGTGGAATTCGGAAAATTTTCAGTTTTGATACGATATTTTGAAAAATCGTATCTCACATTCTACATGTCAAAAATTAGAAAGATTGGTACCAATGGAAACCTCTTCCAAAGTACTAAAAGTTCCTAGAATACACTTTTCTAAGATTCCACATGGAAAGCATTCAAAAATAAGCTCAAAATCTCTGTTTTGGTTCATAAGGCAGATTTAAGTTGGTTTTTGGCCAACTTTGGAAATTCGGCAAAATTCACTTGATTGGAACTAGCTTTTGAAATTTGGAACTCTTTTAGAGTCGTAATCCATGTTTACAACAAAATGACCGGAACGAGGAATGGAGTTTTGAGTATTAAGATATGACAACTCAAAGTTACCAAAATTTCCTTGTGAATCATGGGTTTTCAAACTCAAGTCATAAACTTTGGTAATTTATTTGAGTCATGAAACGGTCTCGGAATAACACCATAATTAGCAGTATAATACTACTATATAAGGGCTATTCCTCTGTCAAATTTCATAGAAAAATATGCACGGGAAGTCACTTAACAAAATCACTCAAGTTTCCAAAATTTTAAGGCAAGGCTGCCTTGTGTATGAAAATTTTCTTTTCTAAGCTTTTGACCAAGAGCAAATCCTCTAGACATGGTTCATTTGTATAGGCAAAATCTAAGGAGCATTCATGGCACCTTTGGTGGGTGTTTAACACCAAGAAATTTAATTAGCAAGTCTATACCAAGCCTTGCATCAAATCTGTCCAAAAGTTAGGATTTCCAAGAGCAGGGCAGGTTCCGTATTTTGATCACAAATTACTCAATTCAACTCAGAATTGAGCATGGTTAGTGGCGTTGGAAAATAAATTTGTAAGGGTATTATTTCACAGAAGAAATCATTTTCAAATTCCATTCACAAACAACTCGTTTTTGAGCATCAAGATACAAGTCCTGTCCTGTCTCCTAGAGAGAAACGAAACAGGACAGTGATTTTCAATCGGATGGTGTGGCTCACTCAAGTGGAACCAGAACGTGCATTTGATACCAATGGAAAGCTGGGAATGTCTAGTTTCAAATGCCACTGACGGAACTCGATTTTGACATCGGAGCTCAAAATTATGGCCGTAATACGAAAGCTGGTCGGAGCATTACGAAAATAGTTTTCCAGATTTACTAGCTTCACGAAATTGATCCAATTGACCACCCAAACTTCAATATTTTTAAATGAAACTTTGTACACCATATCTTCAACATATAAACATGATATACAAGTCATGAAACCCTCAAAATTTTGCAAAAAGGGGTGCGATTAAAACAGGGCAAATCTGAACATTTTTGAACTATGCATCTCTTGGAGTCTAGACTAGCTAGGTATCATTAATCTACCTATTTAAACACTAACTAGCATTATATCCATCATCAATCCAAGGGTGGGAGTTCATAGAGCCCACCATCAAAATTTTCCGACATGAAATAAAACAAATAGCATGTGATTTTGGCAAATAATTCCACCACAATAAATCTGTCCTCGGCTAAACAGAATTTCCAGCAGCTAGTTGGTCATAGAACCAATTTTTTTTCCTCAGTCAGATCATGGTATTAAGTACTCAAATCCGACATGCAAATATTTGACTAGCTAATCAGATCATCCAAGTCATTGTGGGAATTCATAGAGCCCACTCACCAAGTTTCCATTAAAACTCAAAAGAGCCACCATCGGCTAAGCTGGAAAAAAAATTGCAGCAGCTATGTTTTAACATTTTTGGTCAATTCATCCAACGGATCAAGTACTTTACAACTGAATATCTTACAAGACTTAAGACACATATATTTCATGCATTTCTAAACATTGTTTGCTAATGAAAAAAAATTCCAGAAACCAATTGAAAATTCCAGCTCAACCTTCTTGGACGTCAAAATTTTTCCAGCACTTAAGTGTTCATAAAACCAATATTTCCTCAACTAAAATATTGATTTAAGTACTCAAACTCATTATGCAGACACTTAGCTAGCCAATCAATGTTTCTAGTACCAAATAAGGTTCGAATAGCAACCATTTATATCAAAATTTCCCAGAAATTATTCCTGCTTGGCTCGGACGAACATGCATGAAGCAAATTTCTGTTTTCATTTTATTTTCTTGGTTAGCCGAGCTAGTTAACCTCTTGCAGAACCTAATTATCCTGTTATTAGCTAGTTAATCGCAACTATCAACTCAGATTATCACATTTAATTAGATTGAACTGCAATTCCACTCTCCAGCTCTCGGCAATTCCAATTTTTCCCAAAACAGATTTTCTCAAGCTTCTAAGTTCATCATCCGAACACACAACCGAGACATGCATGACTTAATCATCTCATTTCCACCTAGTTAAACATAGCTATAAGTTTAGAGCAACAAAATTAACCCAAATAAAACTGCATTTTTCAAGACAAGTTCTCGGCAGAAATTATTCTTTTGCATAACAGATTTCTTAAGTCTCAATTCCTCATCTAACCTCACAAACCCACATGCATGCGTTTAGACAGCTTCATCAACCCGTAAACAATTCATCTAAGTCCAGGATTTACCTTAGCTTGAAGCCTATAACACACAACTAGCAGCTGCAACAATTCTCACTCTCGGCTGTCCAGAATTGCAGTCCGCAACTCTCCCTCTCCCTGGCTCAAACTTGCGGCTGGATTGGAGAAGGTTTGGCTCTCGGTTCTCTCCACCAGCTCACGGGTCGAATGGAGAATGAACAGCAGGTCTTGCTTTCTTTTTTTTTTTTTTTTTTTTTTTAGCTTACGGCAGAATGAAAAAAAAGTGAGAGGCTCGGTTCACTCCCTCTCTGTCGTTAACTCCAAGGAGTTTGCTCACTCACGGCTAAAGAGCAATTGAAATGGATAGATTGCAGTGGGTGGTAGCTGATATACTAGTGTGTGATATAGTGGAGTACGTTAGTGGTTATAAGTTGGCATAAGGATGGAAGGTGCTGGAATGTTAAGTGGAAAATGGAACCGGCAGAAATTGGGAAGTGTTTGGAATTGAGTTGGTTCAAGAATTCTTTTTCTCTTTTTTTTTTTTCCATGGCTGCATGGTGAAATTTGAATTGAAAGAGGGCCAATTTGGTCTTTTCACATTTCATCCGAATATCCACTCAAGCCCTCAATTTTAACCAACTTCTAAAGTTTACCCCAAATGTAGTTTAAACACCTAATGATACACTAATCTCGCAGGAGTTCGATTATCGAAATTTTAACGTCATAAGTATACTTAGTGTTCTTGTAACGATTTTGCCTACAATCTATCAACCTCATCTTATTACTAAGGTTCCTATTAACCCTTAACATTATTAACGATTAAACTTAGCTATCGGAATTTAAAGAATTTATTTCAAGGCAATAATATTAATCTAACTCTAGAAATATTAATTTAGTATAACAAAACCAATTAATTTAATATTTGGCACAATTATATTATTATTATTATTATTTTTTAATAACTCAAGAAAATAAAATAAATTCAAAATATATGTAATTTCTCGAATCGATTATTTACTCCAGTCGCGTATTTACTATTTTCACCTAACGAGCCTTCAGAAATTAAATTTCGAAACAAATCGTTTTAAAAATATAACTAAGCTATGGATACATTTAATTAGGGCTAAAAGGGTTAGAAAATAATAATCGGAGAAATCGGATGAGTAAATACTTATTTGAGCCAATAAAATAAATAAAATAAGCAAAATTTTTGGGTCCTCACAATAAAGATCTTGATAAACTATTGTCATTAATACAAAATGTTGAAAGAAAAGATTTGTTTAAACAAGGGAATAGCCACACTAATACCTATATGATTTCTCATGCTTTGTCAAGCACACCTCATATAGAATATTTTACTGATTTCCAAAATTATTTTCTGAAGTAGAAAAGATATATCCACCTTCGATCACCAATATAGAAGAATTGGATGGTGAATTCGAATTAAATTTAAAAATAAAACCAATGATTAATCCTTAAAACAGGATACTGCCTAGATTATCTTATTCTGATAGGGGAGTAGCAAGTAGTCAAAGATTTAATTCTATGATAACAGCTGATAAAAAGGTCAAACACCAATTATAAGATAGATGGTGAATATTATGATGGAACTAATTATTCTCCATGTAAAATACTTATAGATATAGGTGTAAGTGGTAGTTATATTAACCACAAACTGATAAGAAATTTAGTTTGTTATTGATTACAAGAACCTTATCAATATAAAAATTTTAATGGTGAGGTACATGATGTAGATACGGCAGTAGAAACAAACATACGGTTAGGAGAAGTAAAAATACCTATACGGCTTTTAGTCGAAAATGAAGGATTTAATGATACTTTAGAGATTGTGCTTGGAACTAGTTTTCTAGAACAAGTATCCCCTTACAAGATAATAAATTTTGGGTTACAGATTAATTATACCTAGATGACTAGCCCAACTAGTATCTATATTCCAATTGGAATAACTTATAAAGATTTTAAAGAAAAATATTTGCTTCTTTTATAAATAGTGGGTCAGGATCTTGTTTATGCAAACATACATGTTTTCCTGACCAATATTTAGAAAAACTAAATGGTATCATTGGATTAGACATACTTTTAAACAACAAATACATTTCAAAAGACCATGTGGACATTAGATTATTATCAACAGACTCAAAACTGCTCATGCAAGAAAGACACCGATTTCCTTTTAATCTCGCACAACCCAATGTGGTGATATAGGATACAAAGAAAAGCCACTTTTTTCAAAAGGAAAACCCATGCTAAAGATAGAAAGTATGATAGATAAAACTCCAAAAAAAATGGAAACGATAATTAAGGGATTAGAAACAATAAAATTAAAGATTAGACAATGTTATACAGATAATCTTTTACAATTTTGGGACAAAAATAAAGAAGAACCAATATTAGGAATGGTAGACAAAAGTAAGATAATAAGAGTAAATACAATGAGATATAGTTTTTAAGACCGAGAAGAACTTAAGATACAATTAGATGAGTTAGAAAAACTAAAGATAATTCAACAAAGAAGATCTCCACACTCGTCACCAGCATGTATGGTTAGAAACCATGTAGAGATAGTAAGAGGCAAGCATAGAATAGTAGTCAATTACAAAAAACATAATGATAATACTATTTTTTATGGATATTTTTTTACCTCATAAACCAAGTTTGATTAAAGGTACTAGAGGAAAAAAGATATTTTCTAAATTTGATCGCAAAAGTGGATTTTGGCAAATAAAGATATTATATAATATACAACATTTTCATCCCCACAAGGACAATATGAATGGCTTGTAATGCCCTTTGGGTTAAAAAATGCACCTCAAATATTTCAAAGAAAAATAGATAATATTTTCAAAACATATTCTTTTATACATGTTTATGTTGATGATAATTTAATTATTAGTGATAATATTTCTCAGCATATAAATGCTTTTGCAGATTTGTGTATACAACATGGATTAGCCCTTTCTGAAAAGAAAGCAAAAATAGGATTACAAGAAATAGAATTTCTTGGAATGGCGATAGATGGAAAAGGAGTAAAACTTCAATCTCATATACTTGAAATGATTAATCAATTTCCTGATAAACTAACATATAAGAAGGTTCAGAGTTTTCTTGGAATTCTAAATTATGTATCAGATTTTATACAAAATCTAAGCAAATATAAGAAAATCTTTTCGAAAATTATTAAAGAAAGATTAAAGTTTTGATTTTTCTCGTTATCTAGAAGATCATGTTAGAAAAATTGAATTACCTTGTAAAGATTTACCAAAATTATACTTACCAATGATAAAGATGATTTAGTATTAGAAATTGATCCCTCTGATCACATATGGAGTGGAATTCTAGAGAAAATAGACTACGATAATAATCATCATAAGATTGGAAAAAACTCGTTGTAGATAAACTTCAGGTAACTTTTCAGAAACACAACAAAGATATCATATAAATGAAAAAGAATTATTAGCGGTAGTAAAAAGTTGTCAAAAATTTTACTGCCAAAATGATTTTCATCAAGAACAGATAATACCTAGGCAAAAGCATTTATTCGAAATAATTTACTACCAAAACCTGAATATAAGTGATTTCTTAAATGGTAGATATTATTATCTGAATATACCTTTGATATTGAAATTATTAGATTTGGCAAAAACTATCTTGCAGATTTTTTTAACTTGCGATGGTAGAGATAAATTTGGAAGAACATATTCGTGAGCTCATTGCTCAAATGTCACAAAAGATTGATAGCCTTCAAGGCTCTGTACACGATATTCTTGAAATTGCAAACTTTTAAAGCATATCCAAAGAAGATTTTGAATTCCTTGCTTTGTATTGCAAGAATATTCAGATTAAAATCAATGACTATGGACAAATTGAAAATAAGCTATTTACCCTATTCAGACATTAGTGCTGAAATGTACAGTAAAAGTCTCCTAGAATACTCGATGATAGTATAGTCAAACCTCTAAGAAATTGAGATATGTAGCGTGTTGAATCCATATTCTTATAATATTAAGAATTATTTGTTGAACATGGTATACTTCTTTCTTCTAGACCATTAACAACAATAGAAATAATTTTTTATCAAAACTCTCCACTGCTAATAATAAATATAGATAATATAACTACTCTGACTATAGATTTGAACCGGCAAAAAAATTTGCTTTCTAACGCCGAATAGCACGGCGGCATCAGAGCCACCATCCACATAGATTTTGAATATAATTTAATTTTAAATGAAAATTTTGATAGATTATCTTAGGATTTTTAATATTATAAGAATATGGGTCCAATACGCTTCATACCTTAATTTCTTAGAGGTTTGACCGTACTATCACCGAATATCCGATGAGACTTTTACCGTGCACATCAACACCAACCAAAACGATAATTAAGGGATTAGCAACAATAAAAATAAAGATTAGACAATGTTATACAGATAATCCTTTACAATTTTGGGACAAAAATAAAGAAGAAGCAAGATTAGAAATGATAGATAAAAGCACTCTTTCATACATGTTTATGTTGATGATATTTTAATTGCTAGTGATAATATTCCACAGCATATTATACATTTAAATACTTTTGTAGATTTGTGTCTACAACATGGATTAGCCCTTTCAAATAAAAGCAAAAATAGGATTGCAATTGGTGCTAAAATGCATGGAAAAAGTTTCGTCAGATACTCGATGATAGTACAGTCAAACCTCCATTTTCTACAGATTTCTTTATTGCCTAGATGGATTCAAGAGGGTGTCAAAGATTGTTATACTCTTTGGATGTACTATAACTAGTGTTAGACATACATTTATATGAGGATTTTCTCGTAATTCCTCCTTTACATCTACTTTAATATTTACCATATTATCTAAATTCAATTGATCTATCTATTCAATTGATTTATCAATATCTGAATCTTCTCCCTTAATTATTTTATCCATTTTTTGGCAATTTTATTGTAGCAATCTATTTAAATAAATGTTGTTCCATCTTGTTTTCATATCTTTTAGGCGTATAAATTGGCTCAATCACTTCATTATTTATTTTTTTAAATTCTATTTTTTGGAGTCGATCCTGGGTTATCTTAACTTCATTTTCTAATTTTTCTATTCTTTTTGTTATTTCATGTTTGAAATATTATCATTTTTTTGTATTTTTTCTAAATCCTTTTCTAATTTGAGTCCTTCTGATTTTATTATTTTGAATTCTTCCATTAAGCTAAATGATATCTTTTATAATGGTCTTGTAACTCAAGATGATGATCTATCTATTCCTATATCTGTTCCCCTTATATATATATATATGTGTGTGTGTGTGTGTGTTCCTTTTTGTAAAATTGATCCCCTTAAAGTATATCTCATTCTTACTTTACCCATAAACTTTTTTGTCTCACTTTATCCCATGTCGGAAAAAAATTACCCATCTATTATTCTGAACTCTTATTCTTTTTCTCTCTTTTGTTTTTTTCTTTCCCCTTTTTCCTTCCTTTATTTTCTTTGTCTATTTCTTCTTTATTTAATTCTTCCTCTTACCCAAAAACTTCATCTTAGTGACTGAAACTAAGAAAAGAAAATTGCAAATATTTACGCAATTGCTGCCCTTATTGCATAGGCTAAACTCCATATGCTACTGAAAGGGTTGAAAAAAAAGTCCTTAGGGTGGAGTTTTTTCCAAGTTGTGGTGACAGATGTATCTGCCAATGCAACGCATTCTTAAGGGATAGCAGGGTAGTATTTCAGAAAAATATCTTGATGTATTAACACTTGGAAAGAATATACAGTACAAGCTACTAACAGAATGTTTTTGGTTAATATAATATAATTCTTTAGAGTTTGCCAATAGATTGTAGGTACCATATTCAGGATTCTGCCTGTTGAATTTAGATAGATCAGGGATGGGACAAGGATGCAAAAGTACTCTATCATCTTATACTCAAAGTGCTTTGATTAAATCAAAGTTGGCATATTGTATAAACATCAAATATAAATTTTTATAATACAAAAGTGGGAATGATGTTATTAAGTTGATTGCATGCATGTGCCAAAAAAAAGTTAATTGCATGTATACCTCTTATGTAGTTGACTTTTCCCTCGTTCAATTTTTGTGTTCAATTTTTGTGGTTGTCCTTTTTGGTGAGTGTTTGTGATTATGGGACTCAGAATTGGTTTTTGTCAAATAGGAGAGTGGCCACTATGAAATGTCTCATATTCGTACTATTCACCTATCAGGGACTTGCAAATGCATTGAAATTTATGGAGCAACTAAAGGAGATGGAGGACGAGTGTAATGAAAAACTGAATTTTCTAAGTGGATGTGTTGCTGCATTTAAACAATAAATTCATGCAGATATTTTTATCAAGCCTGGAACTGATGAACCCTCATTACCTGCACATAGAGCACTATTGGTGATTCTTTTTTCAATGTATCTACTTTTTTGGATTGTGGATAGAATTGAATGTAATCTTGTGAAATTTAGCTTGCAAATTGGTGATAGAAAGTTTATGCTCGTGTGATGCAGGCAGCTAGGTCGGTTATATTGAAACAAATGTTAGATTCAGACCAATGCAAAGCTCCTCCAAATGACGCCATCACCTTTCGAGAATTGAACCATGCAGAGTTGAAGTTGACAAGTTTTCTAGATCAAAGACCGAATGCCTCTTTTGTGCATCTTTTCCATTTAAATAGAAAAACTCTGTACCTTCTCTCCTCCGTCAGAATATCTACCTCCCTAATGTATTAATTACATATATGCTAATATACATCTAATATAGTAGACCATAATCAGCTCTCCTTGATTAGTGCAATTAGTAGACTAGATCCCATAAGCAGCTGTTCTTGTCTTTTGCTAGCAGATCAGATCTCATAATCAGTTGCTGCCCATGACTTCCATAAGCAGCTGTTCTTGACTTTTACTTTTGCTAGCAGGCTGTCCTTGACTTCCATAAGCAGCTGTTCTTGACTTTTGCATTTAGTAGACCAGATCCCAACTACTGCCCTTGATATCCCCCCTCAAATTGATGCTGGTGGATCAAAAAGCATCAATTTGTCAACCAGAAAATTGTGTCTATGACGGGAGAGAGCTTTAGTAAATATATCAGCAGTTTGGAGATCAGTGGTAATATGAGGAAGAGAAATAACATGATCATCATATGCTTCACGGATAGAGTGACAATCAACTTCAATATGTTTTGTACGCTCATGGAATACAGGATTAGCAGCAATGTGAATAGCGCTAGTATTATCGGCATGAAGGGGAGTAGGTGCAAGTTGGGGAAACCCAAGCTCACCTAAGAGGCCTCGAAGCCAAATGATCTCAGAACATCCAGAGGACATAGCACGATACTCTGACTCAGTAGAGGATTTAGACACCCTATCTTGCTTTTTGCTTTTCCAAGAAATAAGAGAATTTCCAAGAAACATGCACCAACCAGTAATTGATCGTCTAGTATCTGAACACCCTGCCCAGTCAGCGTCGCTATAGGCTACCAAATGAATAGGAGAATTTTTGGAGAAGAAAAGACCACGAGAGGAAGTGCCTAGTAAATAGCGAATAATGCGACGAACAGCAGCTAGATGGAGATGCCTAGGCGTCTGCATAAATTGACTAACTTGTTGAACAGCAAATGAAATATCAGGCCGAGTAATAGTTAAATAGTTAAGACTTCCCACCAATTGCCGATAGAGAGAGGGATCTGAGAGAAAATCACCCTCATCACGGCGATATTTAACATTTACTTCCAAGGGAGTATCAACAGACCGACCATCTTGAAGACCTGCCAAAGCAATTAATTCCTGGATGTATTTATGTTGATGTAAGAAAATACCAGCTGAGGTAGAGTGCACTTCTAGGCCCAAAAAATATTGTAGAGGACCTAAATCTTTCATATGAAAAGAACGTTGAAGATGCTCTTGAAGTTGAGAGATTAATGCAGAGTCATTTCCTGTGATAACAATATCATCAACATAAACCAGAAGTAAAACCAGTCCCTTATCAGTCTTGCGAAGAAACAAAGAGGAGTCATACTGGCTCTGAACAAATGAGAAGCTAATAAGGGTAGAACGGAACTTATCAAACCAAGCCCGTGGAGCTTGTTTTAAGCCATAGAGTGAACGTTTTAGCTTACAAACATCAGAAGAAGATGTAAAAAATAACCCTGATGGTGGAGTCATATAAATATCTTCTTGAAGATCGCCATGTAAAAAGGCATTCTTTACATCCATCTGTCGCAATGACCAGCCTGTAGAAGCAGCAATAGCTAGAACAAGTCTAACTGTTGTCATCTTTGCCACAGGAGCAAAGGTCTCCTCATAATGTACTCCATACTTTTGCCGATTACCAAGAGCTACTAATCGTGCCTTATACCTTTCAAGTGAGCCATCAGATCTCAATTTAACAGAAAATACCCATTTACAACCAATGGGTTTAACACCATCGGGACAAGGAACAAGATCCCAAGTATGATTCTCCTGAAGAGCTTGAAGTTCCTCATTCATAGCTTTCACCCAACATGCTTGTTTAGCTGCCTGTAAATAGGATGTAGGAACTGTAGTGTCAGTTATAGTGGCAGAAAAACCATACCGATCAGGCGGACGACTAAGACGTAGGGACCTTCGAAGAGTGGTTGGAGCAAGGACTGGATTAGTGTCAAGAAGAGGTTGTGATGAAGAAGCCTGTCGTCTCTGATAAACAATCCCAGGTTTAAATCGATCAACTGGTGGAGCAATATCATCAAAGTTAGGAAGAACAACACCTTCAGACGAGGAACCATGGTATGGAAAGTAGTGCTCATTTTCAAAGAAAATCACATTTCTAGAAATGTGTAGATGATTAGCAATAGCATCATAACACAAAAATCCTTTATGAGTTGTACTATAACCCATGAAAGCACATTTTACAGATTGAGCTGTAAGTTTGTGACGCTCATGAGGAGGTAAGTGAACAAAGCAAACACATCCGAATGTGTGTAGATTGCCATAATCAGGATGTACACCAAAAAGACGATAATAAGGAGAATCAAAATTCAATTGTTGAGAAGGTAGACGATTGATTAAATAAACTGCAGTGGATAAAGCTTCCACCCAAAATTTAGATGGAACCGAAGACTGCAAAAGTAAGGTTCGTACCATATCCAACAAATGGCGATGCTTACGTTCAGCCACCCCATTCTGTTGAGGGGTATAAGGACATGATCGTTGAGATAAAATACCTCTCTGTTGCAAAAATGCTTGAAAGGCATGTGACATATATTCCCCGCCATTGTCAGAGCGTAAAACTTTAATGCAAGTAGAAAATTGTGTTTCTACATAAGCTACAAATTTCTTAAAAACAGCAAATACTTCAGCTTTAGTACGCAAAAAATATACCCATGTGAAACGACTATAGTCATCAATGAATGTCACAAAATATTTATATTGTGCATGTGAAACAACAGGAGTAATACCCCAAACATCACTATGAATGATCTCAAAACTTGTATTAGCATGACCACCATGACTAGGAAAAGGTAATATTTTACTTTTCCCTAGTCTACAAGTAGAACAATCAAAAGACAATTTATGATTAAAACACTGATCCTTGCTCCCCAGAAAATCATGCTTTATTAAATGAGATAAAATGACATTATTTGGATGACCCAATCGTTGATGCCATACTTCAACTTTATTGTCAACAACCATAGAAGCCAAAGACAAACTACTTGGAACTGAAAATTGCAAAGGAAATAGTCTGCCCACTTTAGGCCCCTTCGCGATCACCTTCCCCGACACCTGGTCCTGCACAAGACAACCATCACGAGAGAACCGTACATCACAGTTATTATCCACCATCTGACCAACAGAAATCAAACTAGTAGACAACCCTGGAGAGACAAATACATGACGAAAAGAAGGTCCAATATCACCAATGGCTGTAATTGGAAGATTACTGCCGTTAGCAATCTGAATATTTTGTGTACCAGTATATTGCCGTAGATTATGTAGTGATGCAGATGAACCAGTCATATGATTTGATGCTCCAGAATCAACTAACCAAGGAGTAGAAACAATTTTACCTTGACCTTGAAGTCCAAGAGTAGAAAATGCTGAAAGAATCATTTGTTGAACCATTTCTGGAGTAAGTGTTGTGGCTGTGGATGTAGAACCAATAGTGTTAGAGTCTTGGACAGCACCTTGAAAGGCTTGGACTCTTCGATTCTCAGGGCGTGTAGGACAGTCCTTGATAATGTGTCCAGTTTGCTTACAATAATTGCAAAATTTCTTTCCACAATTGCGTGCAATATGCCCAAGTTCCTTGCAACTATAGCACTGTACTTGTCCCTTTCCGCGATTCTTCCCTTGAGCAGCATAGGCAATATTGACAACTTCAGATATCTCCTTTGATGTACCTATGATAGTTTGTGTAGCCATTCTCTGTTCTTCTCGCAACAAGTCACCAAGACATACGTCTAAAGAAGGAACTGGGTTTCTATTTAACAATCCAGCTCTAATCGCCTCAAATTCAGGCCTCAGTTTCATTAGAAACTGGTCACGCTTACTATCTTCGTGAACCGCTTGAATACCGGCTAAGGCTTCGCTTGGTACCTTAGAATAGATTATACCAGAGTATTCACTCCATAAATTAAGAAATCCAGAATAATACTGCTCAATAGAGAGATTACCTTGGCTACATGTACTAATTTCCAATTCAAGCTGAAATCTTCTTGCTGTATTATCTTGATGATATACACGCTTCAAATGATCCCACATCTCCTTTGCTGTATTAAAGGAGCGTAAATTGTTCACCATATGAGCTTCAATAGATGCTAGAATCCAAGAAATAATTCTAGCATCCTTTGCCTCCCATTGACTAATTTCCTTTCCATCTCTAGGTGCTGTAGAAGACCCGTCAATATGACTCCAAAGCTCTTTGCCTTTTAGAAACATCCTAAATTGAAATTCCCATGCCGCATAATTTTTTCCAGTGAACTTGATGGACAAAGATTCCGTATGTATTTTTCCCAAAGAGTTTTCCATAGACATTCTTTCAAAAAAAAACAAAGATCTGAATTACAAGAAAAGCTGCCAACCACAATATGATTGACCCAAAAGGATATCTTGAAACCAAATGATTGATCAAAATAATCAACCCAAGAAGGATAACAACTCAGAAAGTTTGGAAAGGCTGAGAAATTCAAATAACTGGCTCTGATACCATGACAAGTTTTCTAGATCAAAGACCGAATGCCTCTTTTGTGCATCTTTTCCATTTAAATAGAAAAACTCTGTACCTTCTCTCCTCCGTCAGAATATCTACCTCCCTAATGTATTAATTACATATATGCTAATATACATCTAATATAGTAGACCATAATCAGCTCTCCTTGATTAGTGCAATTAGTAGACTAGATCCCATAAGCAGCTGTTCTTGTCTCTAGCAGATCAGATCTCATAATCAGTTGCTGCCCATGACTTCCATAAGCAGCTGTTCTTGACTTTTACTTTTGCTAGCAGGCTGTCCTTGACTTCCATAAGCAGCTGTTCTTGACTTTTGCATTTAGTAGACCAGATCCCAACTACTGCCCTTGATAGAAGTCTCTATTGGACTTTCTTTATAGTGGAGACTTGCCCAAAGATAAGGTGGCTAAAAATGTTTTCTCAGTTTCAATTGGTGTAGATAAATATTAGATTCCATTTCTTTAGAAAATTTTGTTAGACACAAATGCTCAGATCCTTAAGCTCATCAAATGTTCTCAATGTCCTGGAAATAGCTGATAATTGTTCCAGCCCAACTCTGAAGGAGAATGCCCTAAACGTCATTGTAAAGAACGTGAAGGATGTAGTTTTCTCTGATATGCATTTGCAGTCAAGAGTCCTCGTCTAATTGTGCAGATAACCAGGGCAATCCTTGATGGACAAAATTGACACGAATCAAAAACAAGCTACAACTATCCTCTCACCTTTCAATCTTGGCTAGTGTCTCTCTCTCTCAACTAATAGATTTTGAATAGGATCAGCAATTTGCTACTCTTGAATGTGGAGAAACTTTTATTCTTCTTTCGTTTTTTCTGTGGGATGTCCTTCTTTTGGACTGTACATGGTATTGTCTTCCATAGTTTAACTAGTTAGATGCCAAGTTATATTTAAATTTTGTCCTGAAATGTATCGAGTAATTTACCTGTTCTGCATTATTCTTCTGCTTTCCAAGTCCACTTCCTCCCAATTTAAAGGGAAGATATGATCCACATGACTTTGAAATCTGAAGGACCAAAATGTTTACCTGTTATAAGCATGCTAGTAATTACCTGCTACTTTGAAATCCGGCTGGAGGGCAATCCCTTTCTTCTCCCACATTCCAAAAGAAATCTTTTTCTGAACTCTTTGGCAATGCAGCTTCTCAGCCCATTTTGACTATCAACGCAATGTCTTCGACTCATTGGGGGGAACCTGCGATTTTTTTTCTCAAACTGATTTGGCCACACTTGCTGCTCCATACAAATTTGCTTTGGTTGGTAAATTTTCTAAGGGTCGTCCTTCTATGAAGGATCTCAGGAAATTCTCTTATCTCTTGATCTAAAAGAGGCTGCTAAGGTAGGTCTTTTAGACTCTAGACATGTAGTGATTAACTTGGCGAATGAGGTGGATTTTCATCGGATTTGGGCTAGAGGTATATGGTATGTTTATGGTGCTCCTATGCGTGTCTTTAAATGGTCTCCTGCTTTCCATGTGGACAAGAGCCTTCGGTGGTTCCAGTTTGGTTTAAGTTACCAAAATTGCCACTGCATTACTTTAACAAAGAATGCTTGTTCCAGATTGCAGGAGTTTTGGGGAATCCTTTGTTTGTAGATTCTGCAACCATGGTGGCTTCCAGGCCAAGTGTTGCTAGGGTGTGTGTAGAAGTAGACTTGTTAAAACCTCTTACTCCTAGGGTGTGGATTGGTAATGGTGATCATGAGGGCTTTTGGCAAGCTTTAATTCCAGAAAATCTGCCTAAATATTGTTCCCATTGTTTTAAGCAGGGACATATCCAAGAGGACTGTCATATGCTATATCCGGATCTTAAAATTCAGAGACCGTTAGCTTCCAAGAAACAGGATGGTCATGCACGCTTTCAACCTACTTCTTCACCTGGCTTGGGCACAATAGGCAAACAGGATGATCATTCTGGGAAAGAGGTGGATCCAATCATTGTGGCTAGCAAACAGGATGATCAATCTGGGAAAGAGGTGGATCCAATCATTGTGCCTGCTACTACGGAGGAGGATGTGGGTGTGGTTGATAAGGAGGGGCCTTCAAAAACTCCTAAAGTCACGACTCCTTTTGTTGAAGACGCAAATATTTGTACTGGGATTTTCACAGAACCTGCTACATATTCATGTTTTGATACTCAGGCGGTGGTGTCTCAGTATGATCTTGATGGGCTGGAAGATACTATAACGGTGGCTCCCACTGTTGATCCCTCAAACAGGCAAATTGACAACTTGGAACTTATGGCTGGAAAGGAAAACCGGCAAGCCCGTTCTACTTGTCAGCTGGAGCAGAATGCTCTTGTCATTGATATATCTCATTGTGCTGTGCTGGAGGATTTGCAGGCAAAACAATCATCTGTGGTTGCGGATATCTTTAATCTTGAACCGATCATTCAACAAGTTAGTGAAAAGCTCCAGCATGAGGAAGGTTTACAGGTGGTTACGCACGGCAAACCGAAAGGTATCAGGGCTAAATTTTCATCTGATCATTCGCTGCGATCGAAAGCCAAGGTTTCCTCAAACTCTTCCTCTTCCTTGTCTCAATGATTAAGTTTATGTTTTGGAATATTAGGGGTGTATCTCGCGCCCCAAATTTTCGAAGATTGAGGTATTTGGTAAAACACCATTCCATTCAACTAGTAGCTATTTGTGAGTCGAAAATTCAAGTTGCAGAGATCCATTCGATTAGGATGAGACTTAATATGGATCACGCTGTATTTAGTAGTTCGGGTGATATTAGGATTTTTTATAAAGCCTCTATTTTTGTCGTATAGTTGGAGAATCTAATCAACATTTGTCGTTACAAATTGATTCTGCAATATTTGCTGTCCCTATTATTTTTTCATTTGTCCACGCCAAGTGTACTGCCCTTCAACGAGTAGAATTATGGAATAGCCTTCTTGTGGACAAACCGACTCAGTCTGCCTGGCTTCTTGTGGGGGATTTTAATGTCATTGTCTCGGAGGAGGAGAAAAGGGGTGGGGTGCCATTTAGACCAGAGGAATGTTGGGATTTTTTGAACTTTATGTCTCAAGCTGGGATTTTTTATGTGGGGTATTCAGGGTCTATTTTCACATGGCGCAACAATAGATATGGTCGGGCGTGTATTTGGAAGAGATTAGACAGGTTGCTTATGAATCAGGTTTCTTCCAATTTAGGCTTAGGTTTTGCCGTACAACATTTGTGTAGAGACCCATCAGATCACGCTCCATTGTTATTGTCGGCTCTTACAAAATTGGATAACAAGCCAAAGCCATTTCATTTTTTGAATTTCTAGACATCTAAACCAGAACTGTTGGACGTGGTTAGGTGCAATTGGAACGGGAATTTTTCAGGCCCACCATTAAAGGTCCTTGCAGCCAAGCTTCGGAATGTAAAGGTGGCATTACGAACGTGGTCGCGCGAGGTTTTCGGTGATATCTTTGAAGCTGTAAAGGTGGCGGAACAACGTGCTCTCAATGCTGAGTTTAGTTATGATGCTGATCCGTCTGAGGCAAATTTAGTTGTATTACACGAAGCACAAGCCCAGCTAAGGCGTTCACATGCACTTGAGAATATGTTCTGGCAACAAAAATCTAGGATTAAGTGGTTAAAGGATGGCGATAGGAACTCCAAGTATTTTCATTCTGTGGTGGTGAAACGATAAAGTACATCATTAATCCATCGCATCAAGTCGTCTGCTGGGAAGTGGTTGGACAGTACATCTGATATTGAGGGAGAGGCTGAATCGTTTTTTAGATGTTTGTTCACGGCTGAATCATATGCTCAATCCTTTGAAACTCTTGAGGTTATCCCTAAATTAATTACTTCACATGATAATGTGATGTTGGAGAAAATCCCATCCAAGGAAGAAGGTAAGTTGGTGGTGTTTTCTTTGGATGGTGATAGCTCGGCTGGTCCGGATGGCTTCTCGGGTAAGTTTTTTACGTTTGCATAGGACATTGTGGCTGAGGATGTATATGCGGTAGTTATTAGTTTTTTTTGTGGGGAGGTTTTGCCTAGAAGTATCTCTTCAACTTCAATAGTGTTGATTCCAAAGTTGCATTCTCCACAAGACTTTACACAATTTCGTCCTATAAGTTTGTGTAACTTTATCAACAAGGTGATCTCAAAAGTTTTATCGGATAGATTGTCTTGTCTCCTTCCTAAGATTATTTCGCCTTAGCAGAGTGGATTTGTCAGAGGAAGGCAAATTTCAGATAATTTTTTGCTGGTTCAAGAGATGCTTTCTGGGATTCGGCAGTCTAATCAGGGGGGGAATGTGGTTTTGAAGTTGGATATGGCCAAAGCTTACGACAGAGTCTCATGGCTCTTTTTGTTGCAAGTACTGCGACGCTTTGGTTTTGGTGAGCGGTGGATCGATATGATTTGGCGATTGATTTCCAATGTCTGGTTTTCGGTTCTTATTAATGGCTCCCCATGTGGTTTTTTCCAGTCAACTCGGGGACTACGCCAAGGAGATCCCATTTTGCCGGCTCTTTTTATTATTGGGGCAGAGGTTTTATCTAGATTGCTGAATTCTTTGGTAGGACAGAGAGGTTTCCTTCCCTTTAAGGTCCCTTCTTCATGCCCTATTGTCACGCATCTAGCTGATGCGGATGACGTGATTATTTTTTGTAGTGGAGTTAAGCATACTTTGAAGAAAGTCATGAGTGTTTTGGAGAACTATTGTAGTGTATCTGGTCAGCAACTTAACTATCAAAAAAGCTGCTTTATTGATCATGATGCTTTGACTTTACCTCGTAAACGTGTCATTTCACAAATCTCTGGTTTTCACGTCAAGTCACTTCCTATTAGATATCTTGGCTGTACTCTCTACTCAGGGAGAAGGAAAAGGAGTTATTTTTCAGATATCTGCACTTCAGTTGCTAAGAGAGTTTTGTCTTGGAAGGAGAATCTTTTGTCGTCTGGAGGGAGGTTAGTGTTACTCAAAAGTGTTTTATCATCTTTACCTATACATGTCTTAGCTGCTTCGACTCCTCCGAAGGGTGTTCTCCGCACCCTTGAGAAAGCATTTGCAAATTTTCTATGGGGTACGACTGAAAAAGGGTCTCGGTATCATTGGATTGCATGGGATTCATTATGTAAGCCGTATGCCGAAGGGGGTGTGGGAGTGAGGGCTTTGACTGATGCGTTTGATGCCTTGTCATTGAAGTTATGGTGGTCTTTAAGGCAACGTCAATCCCTTTGGGCCGAATTTATGCACACTAAATATTTACATAATTTGCATGCTTGCGAAGCGGAATTTCAGCCATTACAATCGATAACTTGGAAGAGATTGGTTACATATCAGTCTTTGGCAAATTCCCACATTCAATGGGTGTTGCAGAATGGCTTGATAAACTTCTGGCATGAGAATTGGACTGGTACAGGTCCTTTGTGTCAGCAAATCGAGATTTTTGAAGATCACACAGTGGCGGACTTTGTTTTAAATGGTCACTGGAACATTCCAATGTTTCGTCAATGGCTCCTAGAAAATATTGTATCTACGATTCTACAAATAACTCCCCCTGATGTTTTTTCTAATCAATCTGATAGGATGGTGTGGGATTTAGAAATTTCTGGTTCATTTTCCTTTTTTTCAGCGTATAAGGTGGTCCGCAACGTTGCCAACACGTCAATCTTTTCATCTAACATTTGGGTGAAGGCCTTGCCAGCAAAAATCTCATTCTTTATGATGAGGATGCTATCTTGGAGACTACCGGTGCAGGATGTGTTGCAGCGCTTTGGTGTGTGCCGACCATCTCGTTGTGTTTGCTGCCAAAATCCTAGGTTGGATTCTACTGATCATGTTTTCTGTACAGGTGAAGTCCCTCGCCAAGTTTGGCAATCGTTTCAAGTAGAGATTGGCGAGTTTACCACGCATTCAACGCTAAAGCATGCAGTCATTCAATGGTGGTTGTGGCCAGCTAAAAACATGAAGCTTAAATTGGTTTATCAGCTGCTGCCATCGCTGATTTGCTGGCATCTTTGGAAAGCTAGGAATGCTGCGGTTTGGGAAGGCAAGGTGTTGTTGGTCATGCAGATTCATACTTTTGTTCTTTTTGATCTCTATGATATTTTCCAATTACATTTTACAGACATGGGAGTTGGAAGGTACTCGTGGCCATGTTTTTACTCTTCACTGGTGAGTTGGAAAAAAACATTTAAGTTCATCCTGGTTAGGTGGATCCCTCCATTCTTGACAATATGTAAACTGAATACCGATGGTTGTTCTCTAGGTAATCCGGGAAGGAGTGGTGGTGGGGGGGTTTTGAGGAATAGCTCGGGGATGTTTTTGTTAGGTTTTGCGTGTTATTGGGGTGTCATGTCGAGTTTACATTCAGAGTTGAAGGCTTTGTTATTTGGAGTTAAGCTTTGTGTTATGCGAGGTTTCTTTTGCTTGCATTTGGAATCAGATTCTTTACTTCTAGTCCAAATGGTTAAGAGGGTTAGTAGATGTCCATGGGGTTTGCAACGAGAGCTGGATCAATTGCTCACTTTTAGGCATTTCTTTCAATCCGTCACTCATTGTTATCGTCAAGCGAATGTGTCTATAGACCGCTTATCTAAGGTTGGAACTGAGTTAGAATCCAATATAATGTATGATTCATTGTTGCAATTGCCACGATTGGTTCGTGGAGACCTCAAGTTGGATAGGTTAGGTTATCCTAATTTTCGGGTTTACTAAACATTTGGATTTCTGGAATGGAATCTAGGACGTCCACAATCATTCAAGCGCTGTTGCTGCTGCTGTTGTTTCGCTGTTGCTGCTATTGTTGTTTGGCTCTCCAGTTGAGCAATTCTCTCTTTTTGCTGTTTTGGATGTTTTTGCACCTCTGTTTGGCATCTGCTGATGTAATGTGAAATTTATTTCTCAATAAAAGTTATAATATTTTGCCTAAAAAAAAATAAATTGGGTAGCATGCAGTTCACTGTTGAACTCAAAGCAACTCCTACAGTTCTACATCGTCTCAAAACTGTCAAACCATAGTGGTGTGAATGTGTGATGTTTGTCCAACGTCAAACTGCTTCATGCTTGTTTTGTTTGGCTGGGTAAGGTAACTTTCGTTAATATTAACAAGGAAGAGTACTAATCTTGCAATCAAATTATTGTGTATCAACCTCCTTTCTCTTTTTTTTTTTTAGTGTAAACGGGAGGATTTGAACCCGAGACCTCTTGCTTACACTCCCTCCCCCCATACCACCCAACCCAACCCTTCCCCCCTATTAAACTCCTTTCTCAATTTCCACAAAATGGCACCAAGTAATCAATTACCAGTCCAAGAGTTACTTTTCTATCAAACTCCCCATTCCATTTTATTTGGACTCTCTTTTCTCAATTTCCACAAAATGGCACCAAGTAATCAACTACCAGTCCAAGAGTTACTTTTCTATCAAACTCCCCATTCTATTTTATTTGGACTCCTAGCTGAAGTGAATAATATAATTGGGTTTATAATCATTGAGGCTTTAGTGCATGGACAACGAAGCTTGCTGAGATTCCCTTTGTGTAAAAAAAAAAAAAAGAAGAAGATGAAGGTACAGTAATGCACTTATTTGATTTGAGGGTCCAACCTGCAGCTCCTTTACATATTCTAATTGGCCGCCGTCGTCCTCATGGTGTGAGAATATAATACGCATTGTACATGTAAATACAAATATATAAGTTGCATAGATAAAAAAAAGATTAGAAAACTCATGTAAATTGTATTTGTAGCATTTAGAGTTTAAATTTATGTATAAATCAATTAGTGATATATGGAAATTGAAACTGGTAAATAGCAATGAAAAGCATAAATTTAGATGTTAACTGTCAACACATATTTCTTTTATTCTTTTCACTTCTTTTTATTTCATTTATCAATCTTTTTCGAAATTTTTTTTGCTAGCAGTGATGAGGTAAAATTTAAGAAGTGGAGGAGGAAGAAAGGGAAGGGGGTTTTTGAACCCAAGATCTCTAAATTTTGGCATCCCAATCTTAACCATTAAACTAAAACCTCCTTTGCTTTCATCTATCACCATTTTTGCTTTATAACATAGCAATGTTGTCTTCTCATCTCTTGAAAAAATATGTAGAGTAGTGTCCTTCTATGATAACACTAAATTGACAGTCATTTTGTTTTCTTTAGATATTTAGGATTTATCCATTTTAACTTTTACTTTCTAGGAACATGCTAAAAATTGTCTATTATATGATAATGAATAAGTAGTATTATTTCTTGAATTACACTGATATTTCTGGAGGTTTGATTTTGTCTTAAAGACCATTTTATAATTTTAAAATCATACTCACGTCCCTTATTAGCTTTTTAAAGTTGTTTACAACAATAACTTTATTAAAAAATCTCACCTCTCAGTAAGATGATGGTAATTTTAGGACTATAAACACATCTTAGAAACATTTATTGAACAAGTTGCAGAATATTAAAAAATTGAATTTCTTAATTATGCTTTAGAATAGATAAATACAATTGACCTTTCTAGAAGACTATTCACCCCTTTAGGTGTTATTGTTTGTAGATGTGGAATAACTTCAATGAAATAAAGCAAATAAAGTCATTGATTTTATTTAAAGTTCACCCCATTATATAGAAACCTGGAGTTACGCATAATTATTGTATGAATCTTACCACAGGTATTTTAAGTTTTTTCAAACATTTTTTCACTAGACTTTTGATTCTTGCTTAGCAAGTAGATAGTAATAAACATCTTATGTTGTTTAAGAGGTACGGTGAAATTGCAAAGTATTTTGCATATTATGAGCTGCAAAACTATGGAAAATGTAAAAATTTGAATGCAAGCAAGTCTAATTTCTGATAATCTCAAAGCTGGAAATGGGAAATTACTAATATTTTTAGAAGACACTTATGACTACAGTCTTAGGGGTATGAAATACTATTTTTAGAACAATCCTTATGCCCTACAAGTAACCAGTGATAACTTTTAACCTCCTTACTACCAATACATATTTATATCTTACTCTTCAATAGAAATCACATGACAAATTTTAGCATAGCCAACAAAACCATTTAAGTATATCAATGAACTAAACATTTTTCAAATAACCTGACAACATAATTTTCCTCTCAAAATATTCTATTGATGATAACTCTACCTAATGTGGAAGAAATTTTTTTTTTTAAATGACAACTAATCATCCGAATGTGGTTTTTGGTCCACTATGACTCTTTAGTTCAAATGCATGAACTTTCAATGAAAATAGTTCAAATACATGATCTTTCAATGAAAATTTTTTTAACAGAGCTATCAGTGTCTAAGTTAAAGACTTAGTAAGTCCATTAATCTTTGTCGCCCATCTAACGAAGAAATCACAAGACCTTATTGTCATGCTTCATCAGTGGACAAATTGAAAGCAGAATAGATGCATATGAAATGAAAGTACTAGCATTAAAATATGATAACACACCTATTATAGTTCATTGAATATAATGATAAACTATTATAGTTGTGACGACCCGGCCGGACCCTAAGACAAATCGTAGGGCTTAGCAAACCAACTGTCTAACTGTGACAGCCCCACCTCCCTCTAGGGCGTATCCCAGGGTTCGGCGGGTCGCCTGCTCAACTTTCGCCAGGACTCACTCACTCATAACTCAAGAAAAATAATGTACATCCATAGAAAATAAATAACACATCAACTTCAACTTAATATATACATTGATGCTCAAAATCCAAATACAAAACTTCTACACAACAAAATACATCAAGTGTTTACAATTCGAGTACAATCAACCCTAGTCGGGTGCTAGCTTGAGTACAAATTCAAAATTTCAAAAACTAGACTACGCTAGTCTGTACACGTCTCACGCCTCGCTCGTACCCCCTGTAAGGAAAATAAATGATGTGGAATGAGCTAAAAGCCCAGTGAGGTTCTAAATAACAAGTTGACCATTATTTAAAAGTGCAAGTATCACGTAGCAAAGTAATGAGCATGAAAAGTTCATAAAAGTGAGTAATAACACTTCAAATAGCAAATCTCAAAATGAGCGAGTGTAAAATTTTCTTTTAAAACAAAACAATAACACGATAAGTACTAATCATTCCAAAGTATAAGGATACGGATGGCTCTCAGGAGCCAAATTCCCATTGCATCACCAGAGCTTGATCAAGTAATAGTTGACACTCCGTCAACTTTCAAGTAAGTAACCAATCCAGTAGAGCACCACTTAAACTACTCTCCGTCCACCATCCAACCCCATACCGGGCCCGAACTCCAAGATAAACACTGGTGGTAATACTCGAGTATACCAATTAGTCGAGGAGATAACACTCCACTCGACAACACTAGATACCCATGGTTCGTTATCTAATCGATCAAGCCCTTGCCGGCTCGACTCGATTAACTAGCCAGGGGGTTTGGATCCCCAAGAAGTCGATGAGTTATCATCTCCAATCGACTGAATTAAAATAAAATTACGGAGACAGGAATGAGAGGCACCTCCCACTCACAATGAGTGTGGTACATGCTACCGCTCAGCACTTACAAGTCAAGTACAAGTATATCAAGTCGATTGCAACAATAAACAAGTATATATCATATTACGGCAAGTGCGATAAATTACACTCTCGCCCGATCAAACAAATTACATATCATTAAATCACATTGGTCAAGTATTGAAAACAAATATCCAGTTCAATCAGATATTTGGAAGCACTCACCAAAGGTCTAGTGCCTCTCAAAAGTCACGTTCAGGTCCAACTCCTTGGTTGGCGTCCAAATCTGCGATAATATATTATTTGCGAATGTAAAACTCTCTAGAGTTCGAAACATAGGAGTTTCGCTTCAAGAAAATCAAGTAAATGCAACTCATTTAAGTAGTATTCAAAATACTTATCAAATTTCGAAAAATTCACGCTCGCTCTTAAAACTTTGAAACTTTGAAGCAATTATACTTTGAAATACCATTTGAGTCGATGAAATGGAGAAAACGTATTTCTATTAGTCGTAAATTTCATTTTTCCAAGGGTACAAGTTTCGGCCGAATGCTAACTTATAGATCTCTATGAAACAATACTAGAATACCCTAGACGATTCAAGTTCAATTCGTCCTCAAACCCTTACTCAAGTCGTGACTATATCTACCTAACTTTTGAGTGAAAATTTGGGTAGCACGCCCTTTGTGTTTACTTATTTTCCAGCAATTTATGGTTTCATTATTTTTCTCATTTCAGCCCCCCAAAACACACACACACACAATGTCACCAACATAGGCCTTCAATTAGGCTCCACAATCATCCAAGTACAACACAAATATAATAATCCAATCGAAAATCAAGTTTTGAAGGCAAAACTAAACAGCAGATTTGACGTCCCTTAGCATTTTGGTCACAACCGACGCTACACTTATCGGATTGGGGTAGAATTTATACCATTTTGAATTTAAGACAAAGGGTTACAACTTTCATGAAGACAACTCAACCCAGTTCACAAGTGATCCAAGTCGAAATTACAGATGACAGAACCAAAATGTCCTTGCCAGTATGATTGTCAGTACTGAAGTCAAATGACAATAACTCAGGCTACACAACTCCGTTTGAGGTGTTTTCAGCTGCGTTGGAAAGCTGAAACATAGGAATAAAACTTTTGTGCTTTGGCCAAAGACTGGTTTGATACGGATCAAAGTGAAAAATGAAGCCAAAAGTGTGAAATCACAAAACTGTCTGCAAAATGAAGCTTTTGGCAGTCAGTGGTATTTTGGTCATTTCAGATGATACAGTTCTCGGATCAAGCTTAAATTTTACAAGAAGCTATAAAAAACCATTTCCTATAACTTTCATGTTTTGACCTAAGCCTAATTCGGCCTCTATCATAGACGAACTAAGCAATCAGAACAGGGCAGATTCATCACTATCGATGCTGGAACTTTCTCTACTAAAGCTGGAATTCTAGAACTAAAGCTGAAAATTTCAACCAAAGCTAGAAAACCAAATACCAAAGCTTAAAAGTTCACATCAAAGTTAAATCATCTCATATCAAAACTATCAAGTTTATCTCAGGGTTGGAAAATGCATATCAAGGCTTGAAATTGAACATTAAAGCTGGAAACTACATGCTACCCTAGCCAAAACCATAAAATCTTTCATAACCATGCTTTTTTTAGCCTTAATCATACCTTATCTTGAATGAATCTCAAGAGTCAAGTAAAAAGAGATGTTTTCTAGAAATTTTACCTCAAAACCCCAAGATAACAAGCAACTCAAGAGCTTTCTTTCCCAAGTACCCTACCAAAAGTTTCTTCCTCCAAAAACTCTCCACCAAAGCTCCTTCTCCTACTTCAAAATCAGTTTTTTATGGATTGTTTTGGAAGGTTGGGATAAAACTCAAATATCAAGCAAGGTTTTTGGGTTGTAAATGGAGTTTGCTCTCTCCTTTCTCTTGAGAGGAGGTTCGGCCAAGAGAAACAAACAATGAGAGGAGTTTTAGTCCAAAATTCTAAGATAAAGACCAAAGAAGTCTTGGTAAAAAATGAGGTAGCTAATTTGACACTTGTGAAGGCAAGAAATAATGCCCAAAATTAGGCCAAAATATCCCTCTTTTTCTCCTTGCAACATTCGGCCAAGACAAGCAATAAATGGAGGAAAAATGGGGATGGAATGATAGCTTAGTCTTGATCAAGTCTTAGTCAAACTTTGTGGCTTGTCATTGTCAATAAGAGAAAAATAATAGCTTAGTCTTAATCAAGTCTTAATCAAGTCTTAGTCTATCCCTTTTGTTTGGTCAACAATTTCAGCCACACTAGGATAATTATTAGGGAAGGATAAATGAAAGAAAAATAAGAAAATTAGGAGAAGAAAGTATTAGTCAAGCGGTGCCGTCGACCGGTACAAACGGCGCGAGTCGGTTCAAGCCGTTTTTCCTTCACTTGCCCGTACTAGTGTTTTCACTCATGATTCACTCACTTATTATTAACACTTCTACTCACACATTTTTTTTTATCTAAAACTCATTCTCAACTACCAAATTTAGTATACACTCCGTACCGAGTAATTACACTACGAAAAGACGTAAAAACCCTAATTTACGCTAACAAGAAAACAAACGGAAAAATCCTTGATTCTATGTTTGTTTGCACTTATTGTGGGGTGAATGAGTAGTAAGGCTTTTAAAAAGTAACAAATGCCAAATAAAAGGGAATTTTAAGAAAAATATAAGAGATTTTACAATTCCATAGATTAAAATTAGGGTTTCGACTAAAATATGAGAGATTTAAGAAAACCTGTTAGTCACAAGTAAAACTAGGGTTTTGAGTACAAGTAGGGTTTCTAATCTTTAAAACAAAACAATGTCTTAAAACAAAAATAAAATAGAGAAACCGTAATATCCTAAAAGTCGGGGTATCACAATCTCCCCTCCTTAAAAGAATTTCGTCCTCGAAATTTGTAAATTTATTCGTAAATTCATATATTTATTCGTAAATAAGTATAAACAAAATAAAATAGCTATAAGGTTAAATAAAAGCATTTTCAAATCATAAAACGAAAATTAATAAAACACATTGAAAATAACATACTTTCTTTATATACATATCATAACAATTCACACATCCTACGGTAATTAACCCTTGGTATTGTTCAGGCACTATACTTAATCAAAACTTGACGAAGTACAACCAAGTACGTACGTGTGAATAATCAGGGTCCCCAATCTTACTAATATCTTCAATATATCCTAAGTCCAGATTATTCGTATTCCCCGTGCCTTGGCTTTTGCCATCCAAACTTATCCTAATAGTACTCGAGATATCGATTTATCATAAAGGTATCACTCTTTGGTACTCGGGTACAAGAATCCAAAAATGTGATAATTCACCACTCGAACTGGCCAGGTTCAAGAGGAAATCAACCACTTTTGAGATTCCTACCCAACATACATATCTAATGTCCCCAACAATAGACATTTGTTCCACACTTAACAAGTCAATCCTTACTGTCCGAGAACCCTCTCCCAGCACGAGTTCGATAGGAGTTCTGATACCATCTGTGACGGCCCCACCTCCCCCTAGGGCGTACCCTAGGGTTCGGCGGGTCGCCTGCCCAACTCTCGCCAAGACTCATTCACTCATAGCTCAAGAAAAATAACGTACATCCATAGAAAATAAATAACACATCCACTTCAACGTAATATATACATTGATGCTCAAATCCAAATACAAAACTTCTACACAGCAAAATACTTCAAGTGTTTACAATTCGAGTACAATCAACCCTAGTCGGGTGTTAGCGTGAGTACAAATTCAAAATTTCAAAAACTAGACTACGCTGGTGACGACTCGTAAAATTCCTTATATTTTTCTTAAAATTCCCTTTGATTTAGAATTTATTACTTTACAATAATTTTAATACACATTCACTACCCCAATAGCTACAAATAATCATAGAAACAAGGGTTTCCTTTTTACTTTCATTGTTACGATAAATTAGAATTTTTACGTCTTTTCATAGTGTGACTATTCGGTACGGAGTGTGGATCAAATTTGGTGATTAAGAGTGAGTTTTAGATGATATTAAGTGTATGATTAGAAGTGATAATAATAAGTTAGTGAATTATAAGTTAAAACCCTAGTATACACGATTTAAGGAAAATCGGCTTGAACCGACGGGTATCGTTCACTACCAATTGAACACATCACTTGACCACCACTTCATTAACTTAATCTCATTGTTATTAGAGCCAAAAGATCAGCCCATAATCAGCATGTGATGGCCGAAATTCTTGACTAAGAAAGCCAAGGAAAAGAAAAAAAAATTGAGGAAGATCTTGGAGTGACACTTGGAGAACATCTAACCATCTTTGACCAAATTCAAGTCCAAGCTTCTTATCTCTCTTGGACTTCATTTTCTCTTCATTTTGCAGCTATGGTGGCCAAAAATTGAGAGACAAAAAAGAGAGAAAGAGAACTTCAATTCCATCTTGGGTTGAGCTTGATAGAGTGAGAAAACAAGAAAACTAAACCGATTAACTCATAAATTGAGAGTTTAGGAAGCTTGGGGAGCTAAATTTCACAAGGAGAGGTGAAGGATATCTCTTGCAAGCCTTTTATTGAGCTATTATGGCTGTTCATCTTCCCCCTTTCCCTTAGTCTTGTTTGAGTTATGTAGTAACTTGTATTCTTGCTTTGTGATGCCTAATCTTGGTGATTTTGATGATTGTAGTGGTGAATTTTGAGTTAGGGTATTGAATGGTTCACTTATAATTCTTGTTTTTTGGAAGGTATATGGTGTATATAATCTTGTATAGGAGGTTGTGGTAGTGTATTAAGCTAGAAATGTGAAGTTTACCCTTTGAATTCACCAAATTCCAGATTGGAGTATTCATGTGACCCTGTTCTAACCGGTTCTGTTTGACCATGATGGGGGCCGAATTAGGCTTAGCACAAAACATGAAAGTTGTAGGGAATGATTTTTGTAGCTACCTGTAAAATTTCAGCTCAATCCGAGCACTGTAACACATGAAAAGACAAAAATACCCCTAACTGCCATAGGTAGAGCTCTGTGGACAGTTTTGACATTTCACCAATCTGACCGCATTTTTTTCATCCTAATCCAGACTGAATTAGCATTTGACCAAAACATAGAAGTTGTAGTGCTATGTTTTAGCTTTCCAACGCTCCTAAAAACGCATCAATCGGACTTCAGTAGCCTTAGTTATTGTCATTTAAACATAGTGCAGTTAACTAGCCTGTTGGTGAGATTCTGGTTCTGTACTTCGAAAATTTGACCCGGATACACTATGAACTGGGTTAAGTAGTCTTCATCAAAGTTGTAGCCTCCTGTCTTAGCTTCGAAACGGTATAAATTTTACCCCAATCTGATAAGCGTAGCTTTAGTTGTGACCAATACGCTAAAAGACATCAAATCTGTCATTTTGTTCTTTGCCTTAAACCCTATTTCCGCTCACTTTTCTAGCTTGGTTTTATAATTGAATGACTTTTAGCCTATTGAATGACTATTGTAATGAGATAAATTGTGTGTGATTTTGGTGGCTGATTGAGGAAAATAATGAAGCCATAAATGGCTGGAAAATAGGTAAATACAAAGGGCGTGCTGCCTAAATTTGCACTCGAGGGATAGGTAGATATACTGGCGACTTAAATAGGGATTTGAGGTCAAGTTGGACTTGGATCGCCTATGGTATTCGAGTTTTCTTTAGTCAGGGTATATAAGCTAAAAGTTTGCCAAAAACTCGTACCCTTGGAAAATGAAAGTAATAATCAATAGAAATATGTTTTCCTCGTTCTTTCGACTCCAATGGGAGTTCTAAAGTTTTAACTGCTTCCTTACCGAAACTAAACGAGCGAGTATAAATTTTTCGGGATTTGATAAGTATCTTCAATACTACTTAAACGAGTTGCATTCACTTGATTTTCTTGAAGCAAAACTCCTATGTTTCGAACTCTAGAGAGTTTTATATTCGTCACTGATATTTTATCGCAAATTTGGACTCCAACCAAGGAGTTGGATCTGAACGTGATTTTTGAAACGCACTACATTTTGGTGAGTGCTTCCAAATACCTGGTTGAACTGGACACTTGTTGTCAATACTTGATCAATGTAAATACATGATATGTGATTTGTTTTATCGGGCAAGAGTGTACTTTATCGCGCATGTCTTAATATGGTATATACTTGTTATTGTTGCAATTAACTTGATATACTTGTACTTGAGTTTTAAGTGTGGAGCGGCAGTATGTACCACATTCAATCCGAGTGGGAGGTGCCTCTCATTCCCGTCTCCATATTTTTATTTTGATTCAGTCGATTGGAGATGTTATCTCATCGACATCTTGGGGACCCAAACCCCACTGGCTAGTTAATCGAGTCGAGCCGGCAAGGGTTTGGTCGATTAGATAACGAACCATAGGTAGTTAGTGATGTCTAGTGGAGTGTTATCTCCTCGACTAATTGGTATACTCGAGTATTACCACCAGTGTTTAGTTGGTGTTCGGGCCCGGTAAGGGGGTTGAATGGTGGACGGATTGGAGTTAAGCGAAGTACTACTGGACTAGTTACTTTCCTTGAAAGTTGACGGAGTGTCAACTAATACTTGATCAAGCTCTGGTGAAGCACTGGAAATTCGGCTCCTGAGAGCCATCGGTATCCTTACATCTGGATTGTTATTCGTAATGTTATTGTTTCTTTTAGAAAAGAATTCACTTGTTCATTTTAAAATTTGCTACTTGAAGTGTATTGTTCACTTTTATGAACTTGTTATGCTCGCTCTTATGCTACATTGATACTTGTACTTTTAAATAATGGTCAACTTGCTATTTGGAACTTCACTGGGCTTTTAGCTCATTCCACACCATTTATTTTCCTTACAGGGGTACGAGCGAGGCGTGAGACGCGTACAGATTAGCGTAGTCTAGTTGTTTTGAATTTTGAAATAGTACTCGCGCTAGCACCCGACAAGGGTTCTTTGTACTTCAATTGTAAACACTTAAAAGTATCTTGGCGTGTAGAAGCTTTGTATCTGGATTTGAGCATCAATGTATATATTAAGTTGAAGGGGATGTGTTATTTATTTTCTATGGATGTACGTTATTTTTCTTGAGCTATGAGTGAGTGAGTCCTGACGAGAGTTAGGCAGGCAACCCGCCAAACCCTGGGGTATGCCCTAGGAGGAGGTGGGGCCGTCACAACGCTAGTCTGTACACGTCTCACGCCTCGCTCGTACCCCCTGTAAGGAAAACAAATGACGTGGAATGAGCTAAAAGCCAGTGAGGTTCCAAATAGCAAGTTGACCATTATTTAAAAATGTAAGTATCACGTAGCAAAGTAATGAGCATGAAAAGTTCATAAAAGTGAGCAATAACACTTCAAGTAGCAAATCTCAAAATGAACGAGTGTAAAGTTTTCTTTTAAAACAAAACAATAACACGATAAATACTAATCATTCCAAAGTATAAGGATACGGATGGCTCTCAGGAGCCAAATCCCCATTGCATCACCAGAGCTTGATCAAGTAATAGTTGATACTCCGTCAACTTTCAAGTAAGTAACCAATCCAGTAGAGCACCACTTAAACTACTCTCCGTCCACCATCCAACCCATTACTGGGCCCGAACTCCAAGATAAACACTGGTGGTAATACTCGAGTATACCGATTAGTCGAGGAGATAACACTCCACTCGACAGCACTAGATACCCATGGTTTGTTATCTACTCGACCAAGTCCTTGCCGGCTCGACTCGATGAACTAGCCAGGGGGTTTGGGTCCCCAAGAAGTCGATGAGATATCATCTCCAATCGACTGAATTAAAATAAAAGTACGGAGACGGGAAAGAGAGGCACCCCCCACTCACATTGAGTGTGGTACATGCTGCCGCTCAGCACTTACAAGTCAAGTACAAGTATATCAAGTCAATTGCAACAATAAACAAATATATATCATATTAGGGCAAGTGCGATAAAGTACACACTTGCCCGATCAAACAAATTACATATCATTAAATCACATTGGTCAAGTATTGAAAATAAGTATCTAGTTCAATCAGGTATTTGGCAGCACTCACCAAAGGTCTAGTGCCTCTCAAAAGTCACGTTCAGGCCTAACTCCTTGGTTGGCATCTAAATCTGCGATAATATATCATTTGCGAATGTAAAACTCTCTAGAGTTCGAAACATAGGAGTTTCGCTTCAAGAAAATCAAGTAAATGCAACTCGTTTAAGTAGTATTCAAGATACTTATTAAATTTCGAAAAATTCATGCTCACTCTTATAACTTTGAAACTTTGAAGCAATTATACTTTGAAATACCATTTGAGTCGAAGAAATGGAGAAAACGTATTTCTATTAGTCGTAAATTTCATTTTTCCAAGGGTACAAGTTTCGGCCGAATGCTAACTTATAGACCTCTATGAAACAAGACTTGAATACCCTAGACGATTCAAGTTCGATTCGTCCTCAAACCCTTACTCAAGTCGTGAGTATATCTACCTAACTTTCGAGTGAAAATTTGGGCAGCACGCCATTTGTGTTTACCTATTTTTCAGCAATTTATGGCTTCATTGTTTTTCTCATTTCAGCCCCCAAAACACACACAAACAATGTCACCAACATAGGCCTTCAATTAGGCTCCACAATCATCCAATTACAACACAAATATAATAATCCAATCGGAAATCAAGTTTTGAAGGCAAAACTAAACAGCAGATTTGACGTCCCTTAGCGTTTTGGTCACAATCGATGCTACACTTATCGGATTGGGGTTCAATTTATACCGTTTTGAAGCTAAGACAAAGGGTTACAACTTTCATGAATACAACTCAACCCAGTTCACAAGTGATCCAGGTCGAAATTACAAATGACATAACCAAAATGTCCTTGTCAGTATGATTGTCAGTACTGAATTCAAATGACAATAACTCAGGCTACACAACTCCGTTTGAGGTGTTTTCAGTTGCGTTGGAAAGCTGAAACATAGGACTAAAATTTTGTGGCCAAAGACTGGTTTGATACGGATCAAAGTGATAAACAAAGCCAAAAGTGTGAAATCACAAATCTGTCTGCAAAATGAAGCTTTTGGCAGTCAGGGGTATTTCAGTCATTTCACATGATACAGTGCTCGGATGGAGCTGAAATTTTACAGGCAGCTATAAAACACCATTTCCTACAACTTTCATGTTTTTACCTATGTCTAATTCGGCCTCTAACTTAGACGAACTAAGCAGGTCAGAACAGGGCAGATTCATCACAATCCATGCTGGAACTTTCTCTACTAAAGCTGGAATTCTAGAGCTAAAGCTGGAAATTTCAACCAAAGCTAGAAAACCATATACCAAAGCTTAAAAGTTCACATCAAAGTTAAACCATCTCATATCAAAATTATCAAGTTCATCTCAGGGTTGGAAAATGCATATCATGGCTTGAAATTGAACATTAAAGCTGGAAACTACATGCTACCCTAGCCAAAACCATAAAATCTTTCATAACCATGCTTCTTTTAGCCTTAATCATACCTTATCTTGAATGAATCTCAAGAGTCAAGTAAAAAGAGATGTTTTCTAGAAATTTTACTTCAAAACCCCAAGATAACAAGCAACTCAAGAGCTTTCTTTCCCAAGTACTCTACCAAAAGTTTCTTCCTCCAAAAACTCTCCACCAAAGCCCCTCCTCCTACTTCAAAATCAGTTTTTTATGGATTGTTTTGGAAGGTTGGGATAAAACTCAAATATCATGCAAGTTTTTTGGGTTGTAAATGGAGTTTGCTCTCTCCTTTCTCTTGAGAAGAGGTTTGGACAAGAGAAACAAACAATGAGAGGAGTTTTAGTCTAAAATTCTAAGATAAAGACCAAAGAAGTCTTGGTCAAAAATGAGGTAGCTAATTTGACCCTTGTGAAGGCAAGAAATAATGCCCAAAATTAGACTAAATATCTCTCTTTTTCTCCTTGCAACATTCGGCCAAGACAAGCAATAAATGGAGGAAAAATGGTGATGCAATGATAGCTTAGTCTTGATCAAGTCATAATCAAGTTATAGTCTATCCCTTTTGTTTGGTCAACAATTTCAGCCACACTAGGATAATTATTAGGGAAGGATAAATAAAAGAAAAATAAGAAAATTAGGAGAAGAAAGTATTAGTCAAGCAGTGCCGTCGACCGGTACAAACGGCACGAGTCGGTTCAAGCCGTTTTTCCTTAACTTGCCCGCACTTGTGTTTTCACTCATGATTCACTCACTTATTATTAATACTTCTAATCACACATTTTTTTTTATTTAAAACTCATTCTTAACTATCAAATTTAGTACACACTTCGTACCGAGTAATCACACTACGAAAAGACATAAAAACCCTAATGTACGCTAACAAGAAAACAAAGGGAAAAATCCTTGATTCTATGTTTGTTTGCACTTATTGTGGGGTGAATGAGTAGTAAGGCTTCTAAAAAGTAATAAATGCCAAATAAAAGGGAATTTTAAGAAAAATATAAGGGATTTTACAATTCCATAGATTAAAATTAGGGTTTCGACTAAAATATGAGAGATTTAAGAAAACCTGTTAGTCACAAGTAGAACTAGGGTTTTGAGTAGGGTTTCTAATCTTTAAAACAAAACAATGTCTTAAAACAAAAATAAAATAGATAAACTGTAATATCCTAAAAGTTGGGGTATCACAATCTCCCCTCCTTAAAAGAATTTCGTCCTCGAAATTCATACATTTATTCGTAAATAAGTATAAGCAAAATAAAATAGCTATAAGGTTCAATAAAAGCATTTTCAAATCATAAAACGAAAATTAATAAAACACATTGAAAATAACATACTTTCTTTATATGCATATCATAGCAATTCACACATCCTACGGTACATTAACCCTAGGTATTGCTCAGGCACTATACTTAATCAAAACTTGACGAAGTACAACCAAGTACGTACGCGTGAATAATTAGGGTCCCCAATCTCACTAATATCTTCAATATATCCTAAGTCCAGATTATTCGTATTCCCCGTGCCTTGGTTTTTGCCATCCAAACTTATCCTAATAGTACTCGAGATATCGATTTATCATAAAGGTATCACTCTTTGTTATTCGGGTACAAGAATCCAAAAATATGATAATTCACCATTCGAACTGGCCAGGTTCAAGAGGAAATCAACCACTTTTGAGATTCCTACCCAACATACATATCTAATGTCCCCAACAATAGATATTTGTTCCACACTTAACAAGTCAATCCCCACAGTCCGAGAACCCTCTCCCGGCACGAGTTCGATAGGAGCTTTGATACCATCTGTGACGGTCCCACCTCCCCCTAGGGCGTACCCCAGGGTTCGGCGGGTCGCCTGCCCAGCTCTCGTCAGGACTCACTCACTCATAACTCAAGAAAAATAACGTACATCCATAAAAAATAAATAACACATCCACTTCAACTTAATATATACATTGATGCTCAAATCCAAATACAAAACTTCTACACAGCAAAATACTTCAAGTGTTTACAATTCGAGTACAATCAACCCTAGTCGGGTGCTAGCGTGAGTACAAATTCAAAATTTCAAAAATTAGACTACGCTAGTCTGTACACGTCTCACGTCTCACTCGTACCCCCTGTAAGGAAAACAAATGACGTGGAATGAGCTAAAAGCCCAGTGAGGTTCTAAATAGCAAGTTGACCATTATTTAAAAGTGCAAGTATCACGTAGCAAAGTAATGAGTATGAAAAGTTCATAAAAGTGAGCAATAACACTTCAAATAACAAATCTCAAAATGAGTGAGTGTAAAGTTTTCTTTTAAAACGAAACAATAACACGATATGTACTAATCATTCCAAAGTATAAGGATACGGATAGCTCTCAGGAACCAAATTCCCATTGCATCACCAGAGCTTGATCAAGTAATAGTTGACATTCCGTCAACTTTCAAGTAAGTAACCAATCCAGTAGAGCACCACTTAAACTACTCTCCGTCCACCATCCAACCCCTTACCGGGCCCGAACTCCAAGATAAACACTGGTGGTAATACTCGAGTATACCGATTAGTCGAGGAGATAACACTCCACTCGACAACACTAGATACCCATGGTTTGTTATCTACTCGACCAAGTCCTTGCCGGCTCGACTCAATTAACTAGCCAGGGGGTTTGGGTCCCCAAGAAGTCGATGAGATATCATCTCCAATCGACTGAATTAAAATAAAAATACGGAGACGGGAATGAGAGGCACCTCCCACTCACATTGAGTGTGGTACATGCTGCCGCTCAGCACTTACAAGTCAAGTACAAGTATATCAAGTCAATTGCAACAATAAACAAGTATATATCATATTAGGGCAAGTGCGATAAAGTACACTCTTGCCCGATCAAACAAATTACATATCATTAAATCACATTGGTCAAGTATTGAAAACAAGTATCCAGTTCAATCAGGTATTTGGAAGCACTCACCAAAGGTCTAGTGCCTCTCAAAGTCACGTTCAAGTCCAACTCTGTGACGACCCCACTTCTCCCAAGGGCGAACCCGAGGGTATTAGTGGGCCGCTTGCCAAACTCGTGCCAGGACTCGAAACTTAAAGCAGTAAAACTAGATAAATCGAAAGAGCACTATATACACAATATATACAATCCCAAAAGTGTTCGAATCATCCCATTACATCCTTATGAATATAACCAAAACCAAAGATTAGACCCTAAGGAGGGTCCATATACAAACCACTAAAACTAAAACCAACATCCTAATTGTCCAACTATTGCATGCAAATCTAACTATACTAGTGTGTGTGTCAAAAGTCCCCGCATCGGCCCCTGCTAAGGAAAACAAAAGAAAAGGGGTAAGCTATATGCTTAGCAAGTAAACAGGGGCAAAAGCGTAAATCTCACATATTAACAATTACACAGTAAGAGTAAAGCAAAAGCAGAAAAATAACATCACATAATAAGGATACGGGTGGCTCCAAAGCCAATTCATGTGCCATGTATGATCTCTTGCCGACACTCCGTCGACCACAAATAATGGTCCGTAGAACTCCACTTGTTCTCCCACCGTACACCTTATGCCAGACACCTCACAAACTTGCTCGAGCGAACGAAATTGAGCTTGGTTCACAAGCTCGGGTCACAAACTTGGTCCACATGCTCGGTGAACCGGATTCACAAACTTGGTGACCTCAATCCAGGTTGGACTGACTTCGACCAAGACCTAACCGGCTCGAATAGTCCATCTGGGTATTGAGATCGGGCCCCAAACTCACAAACTTCACAAAATTTATCAAAAGTCACCTCGAGCCACAAGCTCAAGGGTTTTTAATCACTTTCCTATCTTAATCACCTATACTCAAACATACTTTTTCCATAATAAAAATAATCAAACAACAACTTTTATAACTTTGGCAAAATTAGGGTTTTTAAACCCCACTTAAGCTTTCTAATAAATTGTACCACTAGAGGTTTGCTAATCTAGAGTTTGCTAACCATTTCAAACTTGCTTAACCTTTGTAAACTAAAACGAATCCTAAACTTACGTATACCAAAACACACACTACAACACCGACTATAAATTATAGCTCGAACCTAATACATAAACTAGGGTTTTCAATCTTAACCAAGATTAGGGTTTCTCCTTAGCCCTAAAACCCTACTTGCACCACACCGAATAATAAATAACCCTAATATCAACTTACGAACTGACTGGGGCCTCACAATCTCCCCCACTTAGGACAATTTCGTCCTCGAAATGAATTCTTTGGTCAAAGCGTACCTTCGAAACCCGCCGAAGGGTCAGTCACCTCTTGTTGACCCATTGCCTACACTCTTGCTGGCCCTGTTGGTCGATTTCCCCCGGCGTTCGTCGGTTTTGTTGTGGTCCCTTCTGTTGGTGGTTTGAGTCCTTCCTTCTGCATCTTAGGGCACCGGGCAATCAGATGTTCGGTGCTGCCACATTTGAAGCACTTCCGTACCAAACTATTTTTCCAGCAATTTTCATCGGTGTGATTGCCCCCACAGAAACCACAGGTTGGCTTAGTGGCCGTACTTGACCCTCCACGCTGGGTACTCCTCGGGGCCTCTTGCACTACCTGACCTCGCCCAAAGTTGTTCAGAGTTCTTACAGGTCGTGGACCGTCTGTGCCTTTACTCATCTTAGCAAGTGGCTCGTTTCGCAAGCTCTGTCCAACCGCGGAATCATTCGAGCTAGGTTGCCTCCTTTTCCGGTCATGGAAGGCTTTAACCTGTCCCCTGGCAGTCTCAATCCGCTGTGCTTTTTCTAGGGCCTGGCTAAATGTGTCCAGCTGTGCGGCCGCTAGTTCTTCCTGGATCTCCACATTCAAGCCTTGGGTAAAACGGCGAATTTGCTTTTGCTCTGTTAGTACCAGCTCTAGGGCAAAGCGAGAGAGTTTAGTGAACTGAGTCTCATACTCTGCCACACTAGATGCCCCTTGACGCAGGCGGATAAAATCATCTTCCCGTTTTTCTTGCACAATGGGAGGTAAATATTTTTCATTAAATTCCCGTGTAAAGTTGATCCAGGTCCAGGGGGTTTGTTCGCGCTCCCACTTGGTTTTAATCACGTTCCACCAGGCTCGAGCGGCCCCTTCAAACTGAAAAACAGCAAAAGATATCTGCCGCTCCTCTGAATACCTAAGCGCGGCAAATATATCTAACATACGGTCCATCCAGGCCTCTGCTAGGTCAGGATTGGGTCCACCTATAAACTTAGGAGGTGCAAACTTTTGGAACCGTTCTAAAGCACGGTCCTCTCCCTCATGATTACCTGGATTATGTCCCAGATTATGTCCAGGATTCCCAGTACTGCTTCCCTGGCCCTGTTGATTTGCCATTCGCTCTAGTAGATCGGCCATCCGTTGAATGGCTGTGGCTACTCGATCCGGCCCATTTTCATTATTTCCTTCAGAGCCTCGTCCTGGCTCCCTATTTCTACTTGGACCACCGGAATCCATCTAGGGGTACAAGTCTATAGATCGGAACATAACATATACTTATTGTCCAAACTATAAGTAAAAGAGGGAACACGAAACTTACGCATAAAAGACATACAAAAGATAAGTTCTAAAATTATACTCAACTATATACATATATTTACAAAGTCACACCAAAAGATTTACAAATTACCCGACCTCCAGTCGGTACAAAACCCAATATACACATAAGCACCGGCTCCAAAAATCTAGCCAGCCAACCAAATAACAAAAGGGAGTAGTCATGCCAGTTCTAACAAAAGTAATCCACCAGCTAACCAAAAGTACAAAAGCGACCCTACACGCCTCCCCTAGGGCCCAGGTTCCCAACGGAACCTAACGTGTCCACCTCGTCCATCATCTCTGGACCGGTGGCTCGTGGCGGTGCCTCCGTGGCCATATCTAGTATGACCTCGCAGTCCATCGAAATACACCGAGCCCTCACCGTCAGCTGCCTCTTCATAGCAAAGAGGTGCTGGTGAGTGTCCTGAAGCTGACGGCGTAAAGCGTCCGCCCTATGCATCTCATCTCGGAGACCCCGCTCCAAGTCCCTAATGCGCATCACCTGCCCGTGGCCAACCTCTCTGGCCTTCTCTAGCTGACTAATCAGACTGTGTCGCTCATCGTCCACTGCCAGGACGACCGTGTCAGGGTAACTGTACGTATCCCAACACCTATAAGGTCGGTGCGACACCTGACGAAAAGGGGAGTACAAAGTGTAAGGCTCTCCAGGCCTTTGCCGATAACGGATCGCCTGCTTACGCAACACTCGATCCTCTGGGCCCCTCGCACTCAGAGGTCTCGGTCCCACGCCACTGGGTCCCGCACCACTCGAACTGCCCGGATACATACCTACAAAACATTAATTCGTCAGTTCTCCGGCATTTCAGCTTAAAATATATCATTCACCTTAAAAGAATCAAGTATGCCTAGTGCCTATCACGTATGTCCCACTTGCCCAAGTTCTCTAACCTAGGCGCTCAGGTCCAACTCTGTGACGACCCCACTTCTCCCAAGGGTGAACCCGAGGGTATTAGCGAGCCGCCTGCCTAGCTCGCGCCAGGACTCGAAACATAAATCAATAAAACTAGATAAACCGAAAGAGCACTATATACACAATATATACAATCCCAAAAGTGTTTGAATCATCCCATTACATACTTATGAATATAACCAAAACCAAAGAGTAGACCCTAAGGAGGGTCCTTATACAAACCACCAAAACTAAAACCAACATCCTAATTGTCCAACTATTACATGTAAATCTAACTATACTAGTGTGTGTGTCAAAAGTCCCTGCGTCGGCCCCTACTAAGGAAAACAAAAGAAAAGGGGTAAGCTATATGCTTAGCAAGTAAACAGGGGCAAAAGCGTAAATCTCACATATTAACAATTACACAGTAAGAGTAAAGCAAAAGCAGAAAAACAACATCACATAATAAGGATACGGGTGGCTCCAAAGCCAATTCATGTGCCATGTATGATCTCCTGCCGACACTCCGTCGACCACAAATAATGGTCCGTAGAACTCCACTTGTTCTCCCACCGTACACCTTATCACCCTCTCTGGCCAGACACCTCACAAACTTGCTCGAGCGAACGAAATTGAGCTTGGTTCACAAGCTCGGGTCACAAACTTGGTCCACATGCTCGGTGAACCGGATTCACAAACTTGGTGACCTCAATCCAGGTTGGACTGACTTCGACCAAGCCCTAACCGGCTCGAATAGTCCATCTAGGTATTGAGATCGGGCCCCAAACTCACAAACTTCACAAAATTATTCAAAAGTCACCCCGAGCCACAAGCTCAAGGGTTTTAGTTCCAAAATTGCTCATATACACAAGCCATGTACAAATATGTGCGCAAGTTAGGGTTTAGGTCGAGTGCGATAAAGTACACCCTCGCCTAGGTACCCTCTTCATACATAAGCAACTAACACACAAGAGCGGCCTGAGTACTTACTCAAAATACAAAAGTGGTACAAGAGCAAAATCACTTCGCGCGTGTTCGCTAGTAGTGGGCCCCACCGGCTCCGGCTAGCTCACCACTGTCTGAAATAGGAGATTGTATCACATATTATCATAAACGGCCACTAACATGCCCAAAACAAGCAAAACGGAAAAATCGGCACGTGCAAGTGCGGAAACGGCAAAATGGGGGCACGCGCGCGCGCGGAACGACAAACCGAAATGGCCAAATCTGCCATCTCAAACTATTTTCATCAAAAGTTAGGCTAGGAATGTCGGATCAAGGTACATGAGGTACCGTTACGAAGCTAAGAGGAAGGGATACAATTTTCATGAAGACACCTAAGTCCGGATCTGAACAGAAATAGGTCGAAAGTATGGAAACTCGTTCCAGAAATTCGCACTTTAGAGTGACGGACAGGGTATGTTTACTGGACCATAACTCCCAGTTCACAAATCCAAATTAGGAAATTCCAAAGGCATTAGAAAGCTGGGACATAAGGCTAAAACTTTGATGTTTTGGTCAAGACCTGAATCCACTCAGAACAGAATGAAAATTGAGTGCCAAAGTACCCGTCAGAACTGTCCAGATTCAAAGGCAGTTCTGACGATCGATCTTGTTTTGGTCATAACGGGAGCTACGGAACTCGGATTTCGACGCACTTTATACCGTTTCAAAGCTAAAACAAAGATCTACATTTATTATGAAGGATTCCACACCCAGATCGTACGTTATCAAAACGGATAAAACATGGGCAGAAGCAAAAGTCAAAACGTAACACACTTCAGGGTATAAAACAGGTGCTAGTTTTTTGTCTATAACTCGGGTTACACTGATCCGTTTGACCTGAAATTTTACAGGAATATTCAGGACATAAGGGGCTACAACTTTCATGTTTTTAGGAACTTCTGAATCCATACGTAACATCGAGAAAAATGAAGCCAAAGTTCGGATGCTGAACTGCCCTAGTTTTCCAGATTTGCCGGTTTTGCGCGCCGCAACCGTACAGTCCGTTCTATGATTCTCATACCAACTTTTCTAACCAATTTGATACCCAACAACAATACGTATATCAGCCTATTATTGGTCCGAAATTCTCTCCTTATTTAACCACAAAATTACCAAACACTAACCAAAATCCCTATCCTCACTTCATTCGCACTAATGAGCTTGCTCTAACATCCAACTAACCAAACCCCAACTCACTAGGCATTAGCCAAGCTAAACTATCCTAATGGAGTCTAGGGTTTCATGAACCAAATCTGATTTTACCAAAATCTAACCATACAAGAACAATCAATACACCACAAATCCCATCTACAAATGAATTTCTCAATCAAAGCAGCTAAGGAAAACATTAAAGCAAGAAGCCCTAATTTTTTTCCCTTTTGACCGAATTTCCAATCAGCAACAAAACACTAAAATTAACCATGAAACTTCAATATAAATATCAAATCCGCCATACAAATCCATAATCACAACAACATACATCAATTCCATAGCTTAAAGATTAACAACCCCAAAATTTATCTTTCAAAGAAGATGGCATACCTTCAAATGAGTTTGGTAGATGATCAAACTTCAACAATCAAGCTCCTAAGTTGTTCCCTCAAGCTTCAAAGGCAAGATGAAAGGCTAGAAGATGAAGAACTTGAAGAATTTCTTTCCTCTCTTTGCTCTCTCAATCTCGGCTCTCCTCTCTCTTTTTCTCTTGTCTTGTTTGTCTTGTGATTTATCTTATAATCCTAAGATAATAAATAGTCAAAGACAATAGGAGATATTTTTAGGCTAACCAATCACATAAAAATGCTTTATTTGCCTTTTAAACCCTTGCACTTCAACCTAGCTTTTATTCTACTCTTGCCCTCAAACATTTGATAATCTTTCAATTAACTACATAGGTCATAACTTAATCTAGTTTAAAACATGTAATCACGCTTAATTACTTCACTAATCACTTTCCTATCTTAATCACCTATACTCAAACATACTTTTTTCATAATAAAAACAATCAAACAACAACTTTTATAACTTTGGCAAAATTAGGGTTTTTAAACCCTACTTAAGCTTTCTAATAAATTGTACCACTAGAGGTTTGCTAATCTAGAGTTTGCTAACCATTTCAAACTTGCTTAACCTTTGTAAACTAAAACGAATCCTAAACTTACGTATACCAAAACACACACTACAACACCGACTATAAATTATAGCTCGAACCTAATACATAAACTAGGGTTTTCAATCTTAACCAAGATTAGGGTTTCTCCTTAGCCCTAAAACCCTACTTGCACCACACCGAATAATAAATAACCCTAATATCAACTTACGAATTGACTGGGGCCTCACAAACTCCTTGGTTGGCGTCCAAATTTGTGATAATATATCATTTACGAATTTAAAACTCTCTAGAATTCGAAACATAGGAGTTTCGCTTCAAGAAAATCAAGTAAATGCAACTCGTTTAAGTAGTATTCAAGATACTTATCAAATTCCGAAAAATTCACTCTTAAAACTTTGAAATTTTGAAGCAATTATACTATGAAATACCATTTGAGTCGAAGAAATGGAGAAAACATATTTCCATTAGTCGTAAATTTCATTTTTTCTAGGGTACAATTTTCGGTCGAATGCTAACTTATAGACCTCTATGAAACAAGACTTGAATACCCTAGACGATTCAAGTTCGATTCATCCTCAAACCCTTACTCAAGTCGTGAGTATATCTACCTAACCTTCGAGTGAAACTTTGGGCAGCACGCCCTTTGTGTTTACCTATTTTCCAGCCATTTATGGCTTCATTATTTTTCTCATTTCAGCCCGCAAAACACACACAAACAATGTCACCAACATAGCCCTTCAATTAGGTTCCACAATCATCCAAGTACAACACAACTGTAATAATCCAATCGGAAATCAAGTTTTGAAGGCAAAACTAAACAGCAGATTTGATGTCCCTTAGCGTTTTGGTCACAATCGACGCTACACTTATCGGATTGGGGTACAATTTATACCGTTTCGAAGCTAAGAGAAAGGATTACAACTTTCATGAATACAACTCAACCCAGTTCACAAGTGATCCAGGTCTAAATTACAGATGACAGAACCAAAATGTCCTTGTCAGTATGATTGTCAGCACTGATGTGACAGCCCCACCTTTCCCTAAGGCGAACCAAAGGGGTTAGCGGACTGCCTGCCCAGCTCTCGCCAGGACTAACGATGCAGTTTAGAGTGGTCTATCGCGTTCCGGAACTTATAACGCGCGTAAACAAGGCAAAAGGGCGAAATAACCCAAAATAAAAAAAATGAAATCCGGAGTCGGCCATAAATAGTAACTGACCCATCAGAACCCAACCGAATATCAAACAAACATTCACATGTTGAACTTTAGTAATTACAATCCAAAGTGACATACAAAAGTTTTCAAAAGTTAACATATACACGGTTTGCCAAATTTAAAGTGAAAACGGCCCTAAAGATATATTTAGGGTTTCACTTCATATACAATACAAAAGAAATATACATCTAGTTCATTCGGCAACCATCTATCAAGATTCATTCCAAAAAGAGTCATATTCCTGTAAGGAAAACAAAAAGAACTGTGTGAGCTAATTGCCCAGTGAGATACTATCACTTACGCACCCAAGTGCATATAAGCATCAACCTTTCATTCAATTTAGTAAAAATAAGGAAAGGCACACTTCAATTATGGTGATAAAAGGATACAGATGACTCTCAAGAGCCCTTTCCTCGTTTGCATTTCTTGATCGGGCGTCATTGACTCTCCGTCAATGTTCAAAAGTAACCAACCGTAGACTCCACTTCTCTCCCATTCCTTCCACCTAACAACCCCCTATCGGGCCCGCACTCTAAACACTTGCATTGTGGTATTACTCGAGTATACCGGAATCGAGAGTCTCTCATACTACAAGATTCCTTATAACTTTACCCAAGGCTCATTAATTGTCACGACCAAACCCTTGCCGGCTCGATTCAATCAACTACCAATGGGGTTGAGCTCGATGATAACATTTGTAGTCGTTGGATACTCGTCCAATCAACACTAAGTCAAGTACTTTCATTTCATGTAACATTTCATATAACATTCCAATAACATGCGAAACAATAAGTGAGAGTGATAAAGTACACTCTCACTTCAATCAATTCACATTCAATTCACTTCAAGCAATTTACATTCAAAGCCATATAGTAACACACAAGTGAGTAGTACACTCACCACGCTAGCAAATGTGGTTTCATGCACTTCCGTCAAAAGAACGTTGTGCACCACCGTCACGCCCTAAAACACGCAAACAAGTACAATGAGACTCGATAACGAGTCATAAACCAAGGCCAAACATGACCCCAATAGGGTTCCATAAGCATATATAAACATTAAAGGAAACCAGAAACTTCGGAAATGTAATTAGCTTTGGCCCTGAAAAAAACAGTTTTTGTCCTCATTTTGCGGTAATGGCACAAATTTCACTACGATTATCGGATGAGGGTACAAGACCCACCATCTCGAAGCTAAAAGACAGGGCTACAACATCACAGAAGGTCACTCAACCCAGTTTTGAGTGCAAACAGGTCAAAAATGCAAGATACTACATCAACAACGTAAAACAGATTCACCAAAACGCATTCTAGCGGAAACATCATAACTCAGGTTCTCCAAGTCTAAATCCAGAAATTCCAAAACCAGCTGAAATCTAAGAAACAGGGCTAAATTTCATAAGAAGGCCTCAACAACCAATTCGGAAGAAATTTCAGCCAAAACAACCAATTACAGGCGCAGTTCTCAATTTCGGGTAAAACCAGAACAGCAATAGTAATTTCGACTTATCTCATTCTACACTACTCCGATTGACCTGAAATTTTGTAGGCACCTCTAAAATGTCATTACCTACAACTTTCATGTTTTGAGATAAGGCCAATTCGGCCTCTATCTAGGACCTAAAAATTCGGACAGAATGCTCCCTCAAGAACCCTAGTTTTCTGAAATTTCTTCCAAACCAGAAATTGGTTGCAATTAATCACTTTTTCCACCTTCTAGAATCATTAAACATCATTTCCAATCATCATAGATAGCCACACAATCATGCTTATTTTAAAACAGAAAAATCCCCAAAAATAATAAAACTTCATCATTTCAACCACAAATCAAGAAATAACCCATAAATTTGCATCTCATACAACCACTAAGCATGATTTAAGCATCAATTAAGGGAGGAGGGTGGTTCTTCACAACTTACCTTAAAACAAGAGAGAGAGAGCTATTGGTCACCTTAACTTTCCAAAAAACTTCACACAACAACTCACCAACACTTCCTTAAGTGATTTTATGGAGCAAAATCATGGTTGGTTTTGATGATTTGGAACAAGATTGAAGTGTTTTCTTCCTTGTGCTTGGAGTAAGAGAGAGAGAAAGAGAGCAAGAGAGGGCCGGCCACCTTGAGGATTTTTTTGATGATTTTTGGGTCATTTTTGGTTTATTTAAGTCAAATGGTAAGACCATGAATAATGGTCTTAAGGTTCAACCATTCAAATGGTGACACTTGTCACCTTTTAATAAATGCTCACCAACCTTGTCTCTCTTATATCAATCCACTTAGCACCCTCTACTTATCTCTTAACACCCGGTAAATTAATTCCAGTATTCAAAACTTAACCTAGTTGGCCGAAATTTTCCGAACTTTTCGCACTAGTGGGTCCCACGTCCGGTATATGCTCTTAATTTCTCAAAATCTATTTGATACTAGAAAAATCATCTAAAAACTATATCTGCTCCTTAACATTATCTAGAAAATTTTTCTAATCACGAAAATGCAGAAAACAAGCCATAAAAATACGAGAAACTTAGAAAATGAAAATTACGGGTTCTCACACTCTTTCCCCCTTAAAAGAATTTCGCCCTCGAAATTTCTCACCTTGGTTCACAAACAGTTCAGGGTATTTCTTTTCCACCTCCCAGGTAGCCTCTTCTATCCCATGAATTTTTTTCCATTTTTTTTTCCCGCTTGACCACTATTCTCTCTCCTACCCAAACGCTGCGATCCTTACAACCCATACCAATGCTCAAACGATGATTCCCCATAGGAATACTACTTTCAGGTCGTAGGGTAGACAAGCAGGCGTGGTATCTATTTCGTCCATCAAAATTGGGATTGACAAATGGATGAGTAACACCGGGATCTACTAATATTTCCGCAGAAATACCGCAATCGTACCTTCCTCAATCTCAGGAGAATCGGGGACCTGTTGTGGCTCCAGTGAATACACTCGAGCTGCCACCTTAGATTTGGTCCCTTCCTCTTTGGCCGATTCGGAATTAGTCTTTGTCGCTTGCTGATTCCCCTTTCCATCTCGTGATAGGACTGGACAAGTAGCGAGCTGATGGTTTGCACTTCCACAGCGCAAACATTTTCCCTCCTTCTTCCAGCAATTGTCCTCCGAGTGGTTTGGTTTTCCGCAATACCCGCAAGGTCCACGTGCTGCAAAAGCCGAGCCTCCTCTCTGGCCTCTCCCCACTTGGCCGCCTCGTGACGGGCTCTCTCGTGACACTCCCGGCATCCTTTCTTCTCCAAATCTCTCCCAAATTTGGAAGGGGTACTCTCATCTCCCTGCCCCGAACTACTTCCAGGAAATCCTCTCTTTTTCGCCTGGAAGTTTCTTACTTGCAATCTGGCACTCTCTACCCGTTGGGCCTTCTCAACTGCCTCGCTAAAAGCATTGATTTGAGCCACTGCGAGGTCCTTCTGAATCTCCACGTTTAGGCCCTGGATAAAATGCCTAATTCGCCGTTGCTCTGTCACTATCAACTCGGGCGCAAATTTGGACAGGCGGGTGAACTGGCTCTCGTATTCCGCCACCGATTGAGCTCCTTGGCGGAGTCGGATAAACTCATCTTCCTTCCTTTCCTGAACTAGAGGAGGGAAGAATTTCGCGTTAAACTCCCTCATAAAATTTACCCAAGTCCTGGGCGTTTGTTCCTGCTCCCATTTTTGCCGAATGACATTCCACCAGGAGCGGGCCGCCTCTTCCAGCTGGAAAACGGCAAAAGTCACATGCCGTTCTTCGGTATAGTGCAGGGTGGCGAAAATATCGACCATCTTTTCGAGCCACCTTTCGGCGACATCCGGATCAGGTCCCCCAATGAACTTGGGTGGGGCAAACTTTTGAAATCGCTCAAGAGCTCTGTCTTCGCTCTCAACATGATTGCCAGGGTTTCCAGGATTAGGATTTGGATTCTGGCCTTGTTGCTGCACCACTTGTGCCAGCAGGTTTGTCATTTGCTGCATAGCGGCAGCTATCTGTACATTGGGATCAACTCTCGGTTCAAGATGGGGTCCAGAGGAGGTTACCCCAGCACCCCGGTCTGGCGTAGGTTGCCTATTCCCGCGCCCACGTCCCCGTCCACTACATGTGCCTTCCATACAATCTAAGTCGATCTAGGTCACAAAAATAAATATACTGTTAAAGGGCACCTAACCCCTCCTTTTCGCAGCACTAAACAGGAACAAGTAAACAAGAACAATTAACTACTCCACTCCCTCGTAGAGCATTTAAACACATAACACATATACAGAGAACACATAACAGGATCAACATGTATACAGAACAGTAAGTCAGGTACATACAACGTCATCCATAGAATCGCAATTTCTAGTTCGCCCAATTCTTTCTAACCTAGACTCTCGTCTCTTTCGTATCCGGGCGCAAGAATCCCATTTAAGATAATTCACAACTCGAGCCGGCCGGTCCCAAGCGTAAATCATCCATACTAAAGATTCCTACCCGACATACCTATCTGTCGTCCTCAAGTTCCAATATAAAGATTTTTACACTTATAACATGCCCCATTCATAACTTACGCTCAAACGAGCACTTAGACATGTCCATGAAATCAGGACCATAACACCACTTGGCCCTAGGCTCACTCCGCCCAGAGACCACGCGAAGTGGATCTGATACCAACTGTGACAGCCCCACCTTCCCCTAAGGCGAACCAAAGGGGTTAGCGAACTGCCTGTCCAGCTCTCGCCAGGACTAACGATGCAGTTTAGAGTGGTCTATCGCGTTCCGGAACTTATAACGCGCGTAAACAAGGCAAAAGGGCGAAATAACCCAAAATAAAAAAAATGAAATCCGGAGTCGGCCATGAATAGTAACCGACCCATCAGAACCCAACCGAATATCAAACAAACATTCACATCTTGAACTTTAGTAATTACAATCCGAAGTGACATACAAAAGTTTTCAAAAGTTAACATATACACGGTTTGCCAAATTTAAAGTGAAAACGGCCCTAAAGATATATTTAGGGTTTCACTTCATATACAATACAAAAGAAATATACATCTAGTTCATTCGGCAACCATCTATCAAGATTCATTCCAAAAATAGTCATATTCCTGTAAGGAAAACAAAAAGAACGGTGTGAGCTAATTGCCCAGTGAGATACTATCACTTACGCACCCAAGTGCATATAAGCATCAAGCTTTCATTCAATTTAGTAAAAATAAGCAAAGGCACACTTCAATTATGGTGATAAAAGGATACAGATGGCTCTCAAGAGCCCTTTCCTCGTTTGCATTTCTTGATCGGGCGTCATTGACTCTCCGTCAATGTTCAAAAGTAACCAACCGTAGACTCCACTTCTCTCCCATTCCTTCCACCTAACAACCCCCTACCGGGCCCGCACTCCAAACACTTGCATTGTGGTATTACTCGAGTATACCGGAATCGAGAGTCTCTCATACTACAAGATTCCTTATAACTTTACCCAAGGCTCATTAATTGTCACGACCAAACCCTTGCCGGCTCGATTCAATCAACTACCAATGGGGTTGAGCTCGATGATAACATTTGTAGTCGTTGGATACTCGTCCAATCAACACTAAGTCAAGTACTTTCATTTCATGTAACATTTCATGAAAGAGTAAAATTAAACTCAAATATTACATTAAATTCTCCAATAATTACATATCAAAAGCGAAGCGTCCACGCTTCCGCTGCGCCACTCTGATCCTTGATACCAACCATTCACACGGAGAACTTTAATACAAACGTTTCCTTCGCCTCGAGCCCTGTGGAGGGAAATAAAACATTTTTGGGGTGAGCTAGAAGCTCAGCGAGTAACCAGTAAAATCAGTAATCAAATATATTTCACAATATTGCATTTCGATCCTTTCGATGATGTCATGATTCAAAGAACAAATGTCCGTTTATTGCTCTCGTGAGCCAGTGAAGTCATAGCACTTGAACACCCAACGCTCAAATAGATCATTTAACATTAACATTAACATTGAGAGGGAGCCCCTTTTTGAGCTCCGGAGCCATTTGCTCCAAGTAAACAGAGGTGGAGACGGTGTCCAGCACAAGACTCCCCAAGAACTCATTGAAGCCAAAATCATATCATGAATTCACATGCAAGCACGCATGATATGCAATCGAGTACATAATGCAAGAAACATTTCATAAGAAGCTTTAACAATAGTTTGGGGTCACTCACCTCCACGGCTCAGAAATCATCCAGCATATAACATTGTCTTGCTCACATCCAAGCCTTAGATCACAAACTCAATGCAATCAAGTCCTTTCAAAATTCGGACAGCACTTCCTCTTATCTTTTTTTACTTTTCCAGCCATCAAGGCTTCATTATTTCCTCATTCCAACCCAAAGGTACACACACAACAACAAGTTCATCCAATAGCCATTCAGCAAGCTCCAAGTAGTACTAGTACAAGTCAAGCTAGGGAAAAGTCCGGAAATGAAAGTTAAGCTCAAAACCAGAAAAATAGGTTTTGACGTCGTTTTACGGTAATGGCACCAAAGGCATTACGATTATCGTATGAGGGTGCAAGACCCACCATCTCGAAGCTAAAAGACAGGGCTACAACATCACAGAAGGTCACTCAACCCATTTTTGAGTGCAAACAGGTCAAAAATGCAAGATACTACATCAACAACGTAAAACAGATTCACCAAAACGCATTCTAGCGGAAACATCATAACTCAGGCTCTCCAAGTCCAAATCCAGAAATTCCAAAACCAGATGAAATCTAAGAAACAGGGATAAATTTCATCAGAAGGTCTCAACAACCAATTCGGAAGCAATTCCGGTCAAAACAACCAATTACAGTCGCAGTTCTCAATTTCGGGTAAAACCAGAACAGCAATAGTAATTTCGACTTATCTCATTCTACACTACTCCGATTAACCTGAAATTTTCTAGGCACCTCTAAAATGTCATTCCCTACAACTTTAATGTTTTGAGCTAAGGCCAATTCGGCCTATATAGAGGACCTAAAAATTCGGACAGAATGCTCCCTCAAGAACCCTAGTTTTCTGAAATTTTTCCAAACCAGAAATTGGTTGCAATTAATCACTTTTTCCACCTTCTAGAATCATTATGTGAGAACCCGTATTGCCCGAATAATGTTCCTAGGGTTTTTCCCCTTTAATTTCATGTTTTCTGCATTTTCTGGCTTAGGAATATTTTCTTGGTGGATTTTATGGATAAATATAGTTTTTAGATGATTTTTCTAGCATTGGGTAGTTTTTGAAAAATTACGGATAGATTATGAGCGTGGGCCCCACTAGTGCGAAAAGTTCGGAAAAATTCGGCCAATAAGGTTAAGTTTCGGATACTGTGTAAAATTTATCGGGTGTTAAGAGATAAGTAGAGTGTGTGAAATGATTGATGTGAGAGAGAAAAGAAAGGATAGGAATGCATTAATGAAGTGCCACGTGTCACTTGGTGATTGGTTTTGACTTAAGAACACTATTCACCCTTTTTGACTTTTGACCAAAATTGGTTAAATATCTAAAAATTTCACAAAAAAATCACCATTTTCTTTCACCTTGTGGCCGGCCCTCTCTCTTGCCAAGAAGGAAGAAAACTTCTTCAATCTTCAAGCTTTCCACTAGCTCAAATCATTCAAATCAATCACACAAACTAGTTTCCACTCCATACAATCTTTCCATTTAGTGTTAGTGGTGAGTTTGGTGAAGTTTTTGGAAGAGCTAAGGTGGTCTACAACTCCTCTTCTCTTGTTTACTAGGTAAGTGATGATTGAATATCCTCTTATATCTAATGATGCTTATTTTGTGCCTAATGGTGGCTTGAGTGATGGAATGTGTGATTTATTTCTTGATTTGAGTTGATTTGGTGAAGTTTTTATATTTTTGAGGAATTTTCTGGTTTAATATGAATGTGATGTTGTGGCTGTCTTTGATGATTGGCAATAGTCTATAAAGACTCTAGTAGGTGTGAATTAGTGATAAAGGCAACCAATTTTGGGTTTGGATTGAAATGAGAAAAGTTAGGGTTGATAACCCCTAAATCTGTCCGGTTTTGGATCATAGGGTTAGAGGCCGAATTGGACTTTGCTCAAAACATGAAAGTTGTAGGTATTGATGAGTTTGAAGTTCCTGCAAAATTTCAGGGCATTTGGAGTAGTTTAGAGTGAGTTATGTCGTTTTTACTGTTGCTGTTCTGGGTGATCAGAATGTGCGAACTGCACTTGTAATTGGCCATTTTGACTGGAATTGCTTTGGATTTTGATGATAGTGTCCTCTGATGAAATGTAGCTTGATGTCTTAGCTATCATATGCCTTTGGAAGCAATGCATTTGGACCTGTATAGACTGACTTGGACTGATTACAGTTTTGTGTGATTTGGGAACCTGCAATTACGGTTCTGGCTTGGTTTTCTGCATTTTTGACCTAGTTGTGCTAGGATTTGGACTGAGTGGCCTTCTACATTGTTGTAGCCCTGTCTTTTAGCTTCGAGATGGTGGGTCTTACGCCCTCATCCGATAAGCGTAGCGCATTTTGTGCCATTACCGCATTAGGAGGCGAAAACTGTTTTTGTTGTTGGATCAAATGAGTTCCCTTTGCTGAAATTTCTGGTTTGCTATTATGCTTGTTTATGCATATGAAACCCTATTGGGTTATAATTGGCTTGGCTTTATGACTCGTTATCGAGTCTTATGGTATTTGTTTACATGTTCTAGGGCGTGACATTAGTGCACGACGTACTAGGGACGACGGTGCATGAAACCTCACTTGCTTAATTGGTGAGTATACTACTCACTTGGATGTTTATAATGTGGCTTTGCTATATGCTAATGTGATGCCTTGAAGGCTTGTTTGGCTATTGGAAATGATTAGGGTGAGGGTGTACTTGACCGCCCTCATTCCTTTTATTCTTGTGACTGACTGTTTACCGTTTCACTGTCTTACTGTACTGCTATATGAATTACTGTACTGATATTGTTTGGGTGTCGGTTGGACGAGTATCCAACGGCCCTACTGTACTACTGAGCTCGACTCCGTTGGGAGTCATTTGAATCGAGCCAGCGAGGGCTTGGTCGTGAAAATTGACTAGCCACGGGGACTGAAATGGGAATCTTGTGGTAATGAGACCCTTGGTTCCGGTGTACTCGAGTATCACCTAAAGTTACTGCTTGGAGTGCGGGCCCGGTTGGGGTATGTTGGGTGGAAGGAATGGAAGTGAAGAGAGGTCTACGGTTTGGTACTTTTAACATTGACGGAGGGTCAATGGGTTTGGATCAAGAATGTAAGCGTGGAAATGGGCTCTTGAGAGCCGACCGTATCCTTTTACCGATTTGTTTTGCTTCTTATTTGTATACTTGAAATGAACGGTTATGCTTAAGTGGTCTTGGTTGATTGTGTGATAGTTGCTCACTGAGCTTTAGCTCACACCATTCCATTTGTTTTCCTTACAGGAAAATAATCACTTTTGGAAGCTCATATTTGTGGTTGCCAAATTGAGCCATGTATATGTCTATTTTGATAGCTCTTTGCATGAAACCCTAATGTGTATTGGGTTCATCTTTTGAATGGCAAACCGAATATGTGTATCCCTTATGTATAGCTCTTGACATGCCAAATGTGGTTGTAAATGTTGAATTGCTATGTATTAATGTTTGGTGGGATCTCGGATTCTACTATTCCAGGAACTATTCATCGTTTTCATTTTCTTTTATTATTTTGTTATTTTGTTACTTGTGGCTTGTCCGAGCGCGCTTTTACTTTCCCGAAACGTTCTAGATCGTGTGTAACTGCCCGTAGTCCTGGCGAGAGCTGGGCAGGCAGTCCGCTAACCCCTTTGGTTCGCCTTAGGGGAAGGTGGGGCTGTCACAGGTGGTATCAGAGCCTAGGTTTGAATTAGCCTGGGTGTTATAGGACTGCTTGATTTGAGGGTTATTGTTTTTGGCCTTTAAGCTTTTATTTATGGTTAATTGCTCTTGTGGTGTAGGATGGCCAGACAGGGTGACTCTAGCGCTAGTCCTTCGGGAGTAAGACCTCGCAGAGCACTCCCTGTGATTCCCTATCAGTTACGGCCGGGAGGGGCCGTTATTCGGTGGAGCCCGTCTAACCGTGTCCGACGGTGCGCGTGTAAGGAAAAGTATGCCTACCCGAACGCCCTCGTATTTGCTCTGGATAAGGAGCGTAAGGTGTTGGCTAGAGAGAATGCTCGACTTGAGGTCGATGCGATCCAGGATAGAGCGACCAACGATAAGCAAGCTGCGCGGATTAAAGAGCTAGAGTACGATGTGCTTGAGGCCGAGGATAGAGTTGACGACCTTTGCGCTCAACTGAGGGAGGCACGAGAGCGCGAGCTTAAGCGAGCTCGTAAGGTCAGGGGTCGCGCTGAGGCGATCCTTAATCTTTGTGACGATGGCCTTGAGGAGTGTAGCGATGAGGCTTCGTGTGCGGAGGTCGAGCCTGGGGAGGAGTCTACCCCGTCGCCTGGGTCCCAAACCTCGGCAACCGACTAGGCCTTGACTTCTAGGCTTCTTTTGGGATAGTTGGTGGTTTTTGTATGTGCATAGGGTTAGGGATAGAGCCTTAGCTAATCGTTTTGGTTGTTTGGATTAGCTACGTGTAAATTTCTTTTGATAAGGCCATTCCTCGGGGGATCGTCTATGTTTTCTGACTTGCCTGTACATGACTCGACTGATTGTATATATGTGTGTGGCTTGATCTTGCTTGGCTTGTATATATGTTAGTGAGCATGCTTGCAATGTATCACTATGTGTTTTTGTGAAAGTTTTGCGTATTACTTACTTGCCTTATTACTACTTTGGTTTAGTACTCTTGCCTAGACCAAGTAAAACTTATGGAAGGTACTCGGAGTGGTCGGGGACGTGGGCGCGGTACTAGACAACCCACACCGGTTAGGGGTGCGGGGGAAACCTCGACTGGACCCGATCCTGAACCCCAAGCCGACCCTAATGTGCAGATAGCTGCTGCTATGCAGCAAATGACAAACCTGCTAGCACAAGTAGTGCAACAACAAGCCCAGAACCCAAACCCTAACCCTGGAAACCCCGGAAACCCTGGCCATCATATCGAGAGCGAAGATAGAGCTCTCGAACGCTTCCAAAAGTTCGCTCCGCCGAAGTTTGTTGGGGGACCCGACCCGGACATTGCCGAGAGATGGCTTGAAAAGATGGTTGACATATTTGCAGCCTTACACTACCCTGACGAATGGCAGGTGACTTTTGCCGTGTTCCAACTTGAGGGGGCGGCCCGTTCCTGGTGGAACGTGATTCGACAGAAATGGGAACGGGAGCAGATGCCCAGGACTTGGGTGAACTTCATTCGAGAGTTTAATGCGAAGTTCTTTCCTCCTCTAGTCCAGGAGAGGAAGGAGGACGAGTTTATTAGGCTCCGCCAAGGGACTCAGACGGTGGCGGAATACGAGAGTCAATTCACCCGCTTGTCCAAGTTTGCGCCTGAGTTAATCATGACTGAACAACGACGGATTCGGCGCTTTATTCAGGGTTTGAATGTAGAGATCCAGAAAGACCTCGCGGTGGCTCAAATCACTGCGTTTAGCGAGGTTGTAGAAAAAACCCAACGAGTTGAAAGTGCACGGTTGCAGGTCCGGAACTTCCAGGCGAAGAAGCGTGGCTTTCCTGGGAGTAGTTCTGGACAGGGTGAGAAGAGTACTCCTGCTAAATTTGGACGAGGAACGGGAGGTGGTCGACAATCTGGTGCAGGGAGAGGGACTCCATTCAGAGGTAGCCAAGCTGGGCGAGGACCAAGAGGAAATACTCAGAGTGGATCGGCTTCCGCACCTCGCGGCCCCTGCGGGCATTGCGGGAAGCCAAACCACACCGAAGATAACTGCTGGAGGAAACAGGGTAAATGTCTGCGATGTGGAAGCGCGGACCATCAATTGGCTACTTGCCCGGTCCTGAAACAAGATGGAAAAGGAAGCCAACCCCCGCCAAGGACCAATACTAGACCAACGAAGGGAGATGGGTCCAAACCGAAAGTGCCAGCTAGGGTGTACTCCTTAGAGCCCCATCAGGTCCCAGAGTCTTCGGAGGTCGTAGAAGGTACGATCCCTATTTTCCACCGCTTTGCCAAAGTTTTAATTGATCCTGGTGCCACTCATTCGTTTGTTAACCCTGATTTCATGTGTGGCATCGATATAAAACCTGCTAGTTTACCATATGACCTAGAAGTTAGTACACCTACGGGCAATCAACGTTTGGTGACTAGTATGGTTTATAGGGATTGTGATGTCTGGGTAGGTGAAAAGAGATTTTTAGGCGACCTGATAAGCTTGTCCATTAAGGGGTATGACGTGATTCTGGGTATGGACTGGCTAGCCAAATATAACGGCCAACTGGATTGTAAAACGAAGGTGGTAGAATTTCGCATTCCTGGCGAGGCAACCTTAAGGTTGGATATAAGGGGTAGGTTAGCCTCATCTGCTTTGATTTCGGGCATTCGAGCTAGGAAACTGATAAGTAGAGAGGCGCAAGGATTTTTGGCCTTTTTGATTAACACCCCCACGGATAAGTTAAAAGTGGAAGACGTGGCTGTGGTGAGGGACTTTCCAGACGTATTTCCTGATGAGCTAGTAGCTTTACCTCCGGAACGGGAAATAGAATTCCAAATAGATCTGTTACCTGGAACTGCACCTATCTCAAAAACCCCTTACCGAATGGCGCCTGCAGAACTTAAGGAGCTTAAGTTGCAATTACAAGATCTTTTGGAGCGGGGATTCATTCATGAGAGTGGGTCTCCTTGGGGAGCTCCTGTCCTATTTGTGAAGAAAAAGGACGGACCTTGAGGAGGTGTATTGACTATCGGGGTCTGAACAATGTTACAATCAAGAATAAATATCCACTACCTCACATCGACGAGTTATTTGACCAGCTGCAAGGAGCAGTGGTCTTCTCAAAGTTGGACCTCCGACAAGGGTATTATCAGTTGTTGATTAGGAAGGAGGATATACCGAAAACTGCTTTCAACTCGAGATATGGGCATTACGAGTTCGCCGTTATGCCCTTTGGACTGACCAATGCTCCCGCCGCCTTTATGGACTTAATGCATAGGGTTTTCAAACCCTATCTAGACCGATTTGTCATTGTGTTCATTGATGACATTTTGGTCTACTCTAAGACACGCGAGGAGCATGAGGAGCATTTGAGAGTGGTGTTGCAGACGTTAAGGGAACATCAGTTGTACGCCAAGTTTAGTAAATGCGAGTTTTGGCTGGAGAAAGTAGCATTCCTAGGGCACGTAATCTCCCACGAAGGTATTTCGGTGGACCCGGCAAAGGTAGAGGCCGTGACAAATTGGAAGAGACCAGAAAATCCCACAGAAATTCGCAGCTTTCTAGGGCTAGCTGGGTACTACCGACGTTTCATTAAAGATTTCTCCAAACTAGCAGGACCTTTAACTGACCTGACGAAGAAGCATGGTCGATTTATCTGGAACGCCCGATGCGAAACAAGTTTTCAGGAATTAAAGAGAAGATTGACCACGGCTCCAGTACTGGTTTTGCCAAATGGAGTGGAAGGGTTCGCGGTGTACGCAGATGCGTCGCGAGAAGGCCTTGGGTGCGTTTTGATGCAGAACCGTAATGTAATTTCTTTTGCCTCTAGGAAGTTGAAGCTTCACGAGCAGAATTACCCGACCCACGATCTGGAACTAGCCGCGGTTGTGTTTGCTCTGAAAAAGTGGAGGCATTACCTATACGGGGTGACCTTTGAAGTGTACTCGGATCATAAAAGTCTTAGGTACCTTTTCTCCCAGAAGGAACTGAACATGAGGCAACGACGGTGGATGGAATTTTTGGAAGATTACGACTGCACAATCAACTACCATCCAGGAAAGGCAAATGTGGTAGCCGATGCCTTGAGTCGTAAGGTGCAAGTAGCAGGGCTGATGATTAAAGAGTGGGATTTATTAGAATCCGTATGTGAGTGGAGACCCTGTCTTGGGAGCCATAAGTTGCTATTTAGCAATGTTAGGGTGACCTCCACTCTACTGGAACGCATTAAAGAGGGGCAAAACGAAGATTTGATGGTAAAGAAGTGGAGAGAGAAAGTGGAGAAGGGAGAAACAACGGACTTCAATGTTAGTCCTGAGGGCATTTTGAAATATCGAAACCGAATAGTGGTACCGAAGGAGGAATCGTTGAAAACCGAGATTTTGGAGGAAGCTCATCGGTCCAAGTATACAATCCATCCGGGTAGCAGCAAGATGTATCAGGACCTGAAAGGAACCTATTGGTGGGACAACATGAAGAGGGAAATTGCCCAGTACGTGCAAAAGTGTCTCATTTGCCAGCAGGTGAAAGCAGAGCATCAAAAACCATCGGGTCTATTACAACCCTTGGAGATACCCGAGTGGAAGTGGGAAAATATCACAATGGACTTTGTTTCCGGTCTACCGAGGACGCAAAGAAGACACGATGCCGTTTGGGTGATCGTTGATCGCTTAACCAAGTCGGCCCATTTCTTGCCGGTGAACATGAAGTATTCTATGGACAAGTTAGCCCGATTGTACATGGACAAAATCGTAAGGCTACACGGCGTGCCTGTAAGCATCGTCTCTGACCGAGATCCACGGTTCGTATCTCGGTTTTGGCAGAAGTTTCAAGAAACCCTGGGGACTAAACTCAATTTGAGCACGACCTATCACCCTCAGACGGATGGACAATCAGAGCGGACGATTCAAACTCTCGAGGACATGCTACGAACTTGCATTCTGGATTTTGGTGGTAACTGGGGTCAACACATGACCTTGGTAGAGTTTGCGTACAACAATAGCTTTCATTCGTCGATTCAGATGGCTCCGTACGAAGCTCTCTACGGACGCAAGTGCCGCTCGCCGATTTACTGGGACGAAGTTGGCGAAAAGAAAGCACTGGACCCGGCAACTATTCCATGGATGGAAGAGGCTCACGAGAAGGTCAAGTTGATACGGCAACGACTTCAAACAGCTCAAAGTCGACAAAAGAGCTACGCGGATAATCGAAGAAAGGACTTGGAGTTTGAAGTTGGAGACCACGTATTTCTCAAGATCACACCTTTACGAAGTCTTACAGCGGGCAAAGGAAAGAAACTTCAACCGCGGTACGTTGGACCCTACAAGATCCTGTAGAGGGTAGGAGCGGTCGCGTATCGATCGGAACTGCCTTCCAGTCTCTCTCGAATTCACGATGTATTCCACGTCTCGATGCTAAAGAAGTATCATCCCGACCCATCCCATGTATTACAACCGGAGGAGATTGAAGTAGATGAATCGCTTGCTTACGAAGAGAAACCTGTCCAAGTGCTTGACCGAAAAGTCAAAGAGCTCAGAACCAAGCAGATTCCGTTAGTAAAAGTGCTATGGAGAAACCATGGGATAGAGGAAGCTACTTGGGAAGTGGAGGAAGAGATGCGGAAGAAGTATCCAAACCTGTTTGAGAGTTAAGGTGAGAAATTTCGAGGACGAAATTCTTTTAAGGGGGAGAGAGTGTGAGAACCCGTATTGCCCGAATAATGTTCCTAGGGTTTTTCCCCTTTAATTTCATGTTTTCTGCATTTTCTGGCTTAGGAATATTTTCTTGGTGGATTTTATGGATAAATATAGTTTTTAGATGATTTTTCTAGCATTGGGTAGTTTTTGAAAAATTACGGATAGATTATGAGCGTGGGCCCCACTAGTGCGAAAAGTTCGGAAAAATTCGGCCAATAAGGTTAAGTTTCGGATACTGTGTAAAATTTATCGGGTGTTAAGAGATAAGTAGAGTGTGTGAAATGATTGATGTGAGAGAGAAAAGAAAGGATAGGAATGCATTAATGAAGTGCCACGTGTCACTTGGTGATTGGTTTTGACTTAAGAACACTATTCACCCTTTTTGACTTTTGACCAAAATTGGTTAAATATCTAAAAATTTCACAAAAAAATCACCATTTTCTTTCACCTTGTGGCCGGCCCTCTCTCTTGCCAAGAAGGAAGAAAACTTCTTCAATCTTCAAGCTTTCCACTAGCTCAAATCATTCAAATCAATCACACAAACTAGTTTCCACTCCATACAATCTTTCCATTTAGTGTTAGTGGTGAGTTTGGTGAAGTTTTTGGAAGAGCTAAGGTGGTCTACAACTCCTCTTCTCTTGTTTACTAGGTAAGTGATGATTGAATATCCGCTTATATCTAATGATGCTTATTTTGTGCCTAATGGTGGCTTGAGTGATGGAATGTGTGATTTATTTCTTGATTTGAGTTGATTTGGTGAAATTTTTATATTTTTGAGAAATTTTCTGGTTTAATATGAATGTGATGTTGTGGCTGTCTTTGATGATTGGCAATAGTCTATAAAGACTCTAGTAGGTGTGAATTAGTGATAAAGGCAACCAATTTTGGGTTTGGATTGAAATGAGAAAAGTTAGGGTTGATAACCCCTAAATCTGTCCGGTTTTGGATCATAGGGTTAGAGGCCGAATTGGACTTTGCTCAAAACATGAAAGTTGTAGGTATTGATGAGTTTGAAGTTCCTACAAAATTTCAGGGCATTTGGAGTAGTGTAGAGTGAGTTATGTCATTTTTACTGTTGCTGTTCTGGGTGATCAGAATGTGCGAACTGCACTTGTAATTGGCCATTTTGACTGGAATTGCTTTGGATTTTGATGATAGTGTCTTCTGATGAAATGTAGCTTGATGTCTTATCTATCATATGCCTTTGGAAACAATGCATTTGGACCTGTATAGACTGACTTGGACTGATTACAGTTTTGTGTGATTTGGGAACCTGCAATTACAGTTCTGGCTTGGTTTTCTGCATTTTTGACCTAGTTGTGCTAGGATTTGGACTGAGTGGCCTTCTACATTGTTGTAGCCCTGTCCTTTAGCTTCGAGATGGTGGGTCTTACGCCCTCATCCGATAAGTGTAGCGCATTTTGTGCCATTACCGCATTAGGAGGCGAAAACTGTTTTTGTTGTTGGATCAAATGAGTTCCCTTTGCTGAAATTTCTGGTTTGCTATTATGCTTGTTTATGCATATGAAACCCTATTGGGTTATAATTGGCTTGGCTTTATGTCTCGTTATCGAGTCTTATGGTATTTGTTTACATGTTCTAGGGCGTGACGTTAGTGCACGACGTACTAGGGACGACGGTGCATGAAACCTCACTTGCTTAATTGGTGAGTATACTACTCACTTGGATGTTTATAATGTGGCTTTGCTATATGCTAATGTGATGCCTTGAAGGCTTGTTTGGCTATTGGAAATGATTAGGGTGAGGGTGTACTTGACCGCCCTCATTCCTTTTATTCTTGTGACTGACTGTTTACCGTTTCACTGTCTTACTGTACTGCTATATGAATTACTGTACTGATATTTTTTGGGTGTCGGTTGGACGAGTATCCAACGGCCCTACTGTACTACTGAGCTCGACTCCGTTGGGAGTCATTTGAATCGAGCCAGCGAGGGCTTGGTCGTGAAAATTGACTAGCCACGGGGACTGAAATGGGAATCTTGTAATAATGAGACCCTTGGTTCCGGTGTACTCGAGTATCACCTAAAGTTACTGCTTGGAGTGCGGGCCCGGTTGGGGTATGTTGGGTGGAAGGAATGGAAGTGAAGAGAGGTCTACGGTTTGGTACTTTTAACATTGACGGAGGGTCAATGAAGTTGGATCAAGAATGTAAGCGTGGAAATGGGCTCTTGAGAGCCGACCGTATCCTTTTACCGTTTTGCTTTGCTTCTTAATTGTTTACTTGAAATGAACGGTTATGCTTAAGTGGTCTTGGTTGATTGTGTGATAGTTGCTCACTGAGCTTTAGCTCACACCATTCCATTTGTTTTCCTTACAGGAAAATAATCACTTTTGGAAGCTCATACTTGTGGTTGCCAAATTGAGCCATGTATATGTCTATTTTGATAGCTCATTGCATGAAACCCTAATGTGTATTGGGTTCATCTTTTGAATGGCAAACCGAATATGTGTATCCCTTTTTATAGCTCTTGACATGCCAAATGTGGTTGTAAATGTTGAATTGCTATGTATTAATGTTTGGTGGGATCTCGGATTCTACTATTCCAGGCACTATTCATCGTTTTCATTTTCTTTTATTATTTTGTTATTTTGTTACTTGTGGCTTGTCCGAGCGCGCTTTTACTTTCCCAAAACGTTCTAGATCGTGTGTAACTGCCCGTAGTCCTGGCGAGAGCTGGGCAGGCAGTCCGCTAACCCCTTTGGTTCGCCTTAGGGAAAGGTGGGGCTGTCACACATTAAACATCATTTCCAATCATCATAGATAGCCACACAATCATGCTTATATTAAAACAGAAAAATCCCCAAAAATAATAAAACTTCATCATTTCAACCACAAATCAAGAAATAACCCATAAATTTGTATCTCATACAACCACTAAGCATGATTTAAGCATCAATTAAGGGAGGAGGGTGGTTCTTCACAACTTACCTTAAAACAAGAGAGAGAGAGCTATTGGTCACCTTAACTTTCCAAAAAACTTCACACAACAACTCACCAACACTTCCTTAAGTGATTTTATGGGGCAAAATCATGGTTGGTTTTGATGATTTGGAACAAGATTAAGAGAGAGAGAAAGAGAGCAAGAGAGGGCCGGCCACCTTGAGGATTTTTTTGATGATTTTTGGGTCATTTTTTGTTTATTTAAGTCAAATGGTAAGACCATGCATAATGGTCTTAAGGTTCAACCACTCAAATGGTGACACTTGTCACCTTTTAATAAATGCTCACCAACCTTGTCTCTCTTATATCAATCCACTTAGCACCCTCTACTTATCTCTTAACACCCGGTAAATTAATTTCAGTATTCAAAACTTAACCTAGTTGGCCGAAATTTTCTGAACTTTTCGCACTAGTGGGTCCCACGTCCGGTATATGCTCTTAATTTCTCAAAATCTATTTGATACTAGAAAAATCATCTAAAAACTATATCTGCTCCTTAACATTATCTAGAAAATTTTTCTAATCACGAAAATGCAGAAAACAAGCCATAAAAATACGAGAAACTTAGAAAATGAAAATTACGGGTTCTCACAACTGAATTCAAATGACAATAACTCAGGCTACACAACTCCGTTTGAGGTGTTTTCAGTTGCGTTGGAAAGCTGAAACATAGGAATAAAACTTTTGTGTTTTGGCCAAAGGCTGGTTTGATACGGATCAAAGTGAAAAATGAAGCCAAAAGTGTGAAATCACAAAACTGTCCGCAAAATGAAGCTTTTGGCAGTCAGGGGTATTTCGGTCATTTCACATGATACAGTGCTCGGATGGAGCTGAAATTTTATAGGCAGCTATAAAATACCATTTCCTACAACTTTCATGTTTTGACCTATGTCTAATTCGGCCTCTAACATAGACAAACTAAGCAGGTCAGAACAGGGCAGATTCATCACTATTCATGCTGGAACTTTCTCTACTAAAGCTGGAATTCTAGAACTAAAGCTTGAAATTTCAACCAAAGCTAGAAAACCATGTATCAAAGCTTAAAAGTTCACATCAAAGTTAAACCATCTCAAAGCAAAACTATCAAGTTCATCTCAGGGTTGGAAAATGCATATCAAGGCTTGAAATTGAACATTAAAGCTGGAAACTACATGCTACCCTAGCCAAAACCATAAAATCTTTCATAACCATGCTTCTTTTAGCCTTAATCATACCTTATCTTGAATGAATCTCAAGAGTCAAGTAAAAAGATATGTTTTCTAGAAATTTTACCTCAAAACCCCAAGATAACAAGCAACTCAAGAGCTTTCTTTCCCAAGTACTCTACCAAAAGTTTCTTCCTCCAAAAACTCTCCACCAAAACTCCTCCTCCTACTTCAAAATCAGTTTTTTATGGATTGTTTTGGAAGGTTGGGATAAAACTCAAATATCAAGCAAGGTTTTTGGGTTGTAAATGGAGTTTGCTCTCTCCTTTCTCTTGAGAGGAGGTTCGGCCAAGAGAAACAAACAATGAGAGGAGTTTTAGTCCAAAATTCTAAGATAAAGACCAAAGAAGTCTTGGTCAAAAATGAGGTAGTTAATTTGACACTTGTGAAGGTAAGAAATAATGCCCAAAAATAGACCAAAATATCTCTCTTTTTCTCCTTGCAACATTCGGCCAAGACAAGCAATAAATGGAGGAAAAATGGTGATGGAATGATAGCTTAGTCTTGATCAAGTCTTAGTCAAACTTTCTGGCTTGTCATTGTCAATAAGAGAAAAATAATAGCTTAGTCTTAATCAAGTCTTAGTCTATCCCTTTTGTTTTGTCAACAATTTCAGCCACACTAGGATAATTATTAGGGAAGAATAAATGAAAGAAAAATAATAAAATTAGGAGAAGAAAGTATTAGTCAAGCGATGCCGTCGACCGGTACAAACGGCGCGAGTCGGTTCAAGCCGTTTTTCCTTAACTTGCCCGTACTAGTGTTTTCACTGATGATTCACTCACTTATTATTAACATTTCTAATCACACATTTTTTTTATCTAAAACTCACTCTTAACTATCAAATTTAGTACACACTCCGTACCGAATAATCAAACTACGAAAAGACGTAAAAACCCTAATTTACGCTAATGATAAGTGAATATTTAACGTATATTTTGTACAAATTTGGCATGAATTTTTAGTTTATTTTGAGAAGATTAAAGCCATATTTGAACTCTTTTGGTGATAATTGCTTAAATATTATTTAAGGGTTCAAAACTTGATAAATGAGTGGATTAATGCGTTAATTTTGTGAAATTATGAAGGTTATTGAAGTATGAAATTCATGCACGAGTTGAAAGAAATGTAAGGGTCATCCAGAGGACAAAGTACACAAGAAATTAGGAGCAAAAATGTAGAAAAAGGAAAGAAGTGAAAAACTGGAAAAATTGATCAACACGGATCCGAGCTCGGATAGCTCAGATCCGTGTGAACAAGAGGGATCTGAGCCCTCGTCTGTATTTCTGGAGGAGTGTATCCGAGGTCAGAACAATCCGACCTCGGATCCATCGTGGGAAGTCCTCGGATCCACTAATCCGAGCTCGGATCCATTTTCACCCCTCAGATCCGAGGCTCGGATCTGTCTCTCTCCTCAGCAAGTGGCACAACCATTTTTCTTTACCTTTCTCACAACTTTTCCAGCTATTTTGAGGGACAGAAATCGGTGGCACGTGCTTCTTCAACAAAAAGGAAGACAAAATGAGTTATTGAGAAGTCAAAACAATATATCTTTTGACTTCCTTTACAAAATCTAAGTGGTTGAAATCATGAAGGAGAAAATATTGCCTTTCTACCACCTTTTATGCAGAGACACAGGAGAGAAGAAGGACATTACCATACATAGCTAGTTTTCCTGCTTGTAACATTTTTCTCTCTAGTTAAGAGTTCTTGGAGAAGCATTTTGGAGTTTTTCACTTGTAATCATATTGTGCAAGAGCATAGCAGGAATTGGAGAGCTTCACCTTCAATTGGCTAAGCTTTCTTTTATCTTTCTTATACTTGTACTTTATGATGTTTTGCATTAATAAACTTGTGAGTTTGATTGTTAAATCATTCATGAGTAGCTAATTTTCTTTATCTAGGGAGTAGATGAAACTTATGGCTAAATAATATGAATTGAATGTGATTTACACTTGTTATATCTTGTATTGACTTGTTTACTTGTGTAGCTGTGATTACTTGTTATTGATTGATCACCAATAGCATGTTTATAGTTGTTATTATTCAATGAGAATTGGTAGTAACAATGGAAACACATGAGTAGAGCTTAAGTTGTATGTTCATGAAAATAGAGATACACTTAAATGGATTATTTAGCATTTCATGAAATAAAACAGAGTAGTAGTAGTATTTCACCATGAAAATAGGGAAATCTATATTGCTTTACGCCATTTCATCATGAAAATGAGACTTGGAAACTTTGGAAATGAATCTCTGGTTAAACAAGAATAATAACAAGAAGTAAATCCATTCATTTGTGTTGTTTATGCCATAAGTGGAATCTACATCCCTAGAATCTTCCTTAAGTGAAATTTCTTTATTTGCATTCAGCATTTGTTAAACTAGATTTGTATATCAGATTTGTAGACTGCAGCAATATACTTTCTCTGCTCAAATTAATTGTAAGTCTAAATAATAGAGAAAACAAGGGCTTAGTAATTGTTTAAATTGCTCCTCGTGGGATCGACCCGATAAACATCTTGTACTACAATTGTGACCTGTATACTTGCAGTCCAACGGGTGTAAAATCGGAATTAAACTTGCATTGATATAAAAATCCCGTCAGCTAACAAGAAAACAAACGAAAAAACCCTTGATTCTATGTTTGTTTGCACTTATTGTGGGGTGAATGAGTTGTAAGGCTTTTAAAAAGTAATAAATGTCAAATAAAAGAGAATTTTAAGAAAATATAAGGAATTTTACAATTCCGTAGATTAAAATTAGGGTTTCGACTAAAATATGAGAGATTTAAGAAAACCTGTTTGTCACAAGTAAAACTAGGGTTTTGAGTACAAGTAGGGCTTCTAATCTTTAAAACAAAACAATGTCTTAAAACAAAAATAAAATAGAGAAACCGTAATATCCTAAAAGTCGGGGTATCACACTAACTCTCGCCAAAATCACTCACATTAACTTGAGAGATAACATTCACTTAGACTAAAACCATTAAAAGTCTGTTCATACTTAAGTACATATCCCAGCAAAAGTAAGAATTGTCTTAGCCTATGTGACGGCCCCACCTCCCCCTAGGGCGTACCCCAAGGTTCGGCGGGTCGCCTGCCCAACTCTCGCCAGGACTCAGTCGATCACTTCAGTTCTCAATTAAAATCGGAATAAAACCACAAGAATAAATAGGCAACTATCCAAAACTTAAAGCGGAACTTATATACATTGCCATCCCAAAAGAGAGTATAAACATCGAATATACAAAGGTTCTCAATCCTTCATACGTCCAACCCGTGCCAAGCACTAGGGCGAGAACCATTACAACAGAACTAAACTGGCTAGTCTATGCTCTCATCCTGCTCGCCGTCCCCTGTTAAGGAAAACAAAACTAAAGGATTGAGAAAACATTCCTAGCCATAATTCAGTGAGGTTCCGAACATATATACAAGTAATAAACCCAATACATTAACCCATAATTCAAGAAAACATTTACAATACAAAGCGATAAACACATTCATTAAAAGGATACGTTCATTCGTTCGTTCTCCTGTCATTCCCCTTTCCTTCATTCATTTGAAAATGCATTTTTCGTTTAGACATAAAACCCTCGTTCGTTCGTTCATTCGTTCATTTCATTCACCCTTTCCTGGACATTGGCCAGGCTCCACCAACCTCCACCAACCTTCAAGGTAATACTCGAGTATACCAAACGTTCACCCAAGTCACCATATCGCCCGACCGAGTCCGCTTCTGGCTCGAATCGATCGGTAACAAGGGGCAGTGGCCAGTTCAGCCAAAAGGCTTACATTCATGCACAAGTAACATTTCAATCGTTCAATCATTGAAAATTTCACAATCATTTAGGCTGAGTGCGATAAAGTACACACTCACCTAGAAAACTCGTTTTGGCTAATCATTGAAAGCGTTTAACATGTTATCAGTCATATATACAAGCCATATAATCAAGAAACATAACAAACAAGGAACACTCATCTATACAAGCAAAATAACGTCCAATTCCTCAATCACCAATGAAACCTAAAATTAAGCAAGAGAACATATTACAAGTTATCTAGTAAATCAACTAGGTAAAATTAAAGGAAGTCTGACTAATTACTAGTAGGACGTATAAAGATGATTCTTAAGTGAAAAGAGGGTATTTGAATCTGTGGTCGGAAATAATTAGGGTTTCGTAATCCAAGCGAGAAACCAAATTCAAAAGAGTTATAAAATTTTCCAATGGAAATCCTTGAACTAACGACAAGTCGGAATCCAACTAGATAGGCTAAGAAATACTGTTTTCGGAATCGTTTTTATGGTTCAAAATCATCTCATATTCAAGTAGTTATTATAGACTAAATGCCTTAATGAAATTCATGTAAAAGGGAGGACAAAATACCCAACAAAAACCCTAAACCACTCCTCTTTATTTGGGTAAGAGTAAGTAAATATTTGGAGTTTCCAATTGAAGAAGGATCATGTTTTAAGATGGAAAAACAGTCATAGGATTTGCCAATCGAAAATATATAAGTTCAAATAGAAACTTAGCTTTCAGGCGAAAATTTGGACAGCACGCCCTTTGTGTTTACCTATTTTCCAGCCATTTATGGCTTCATTATTTTTCCTCAACCAATCCCAAAGACATACATATCATAGATTCAAGTCAATAGCCGTTCCATAGGCTCAAAACAATATAAGAACAAGAATTAAACTAATAACAAGTGCGGAAATGCAATCTAGCAAAAGACAGATTTGACGTGTGGTTGCGGAAAGAACACATCCGAGGCTACGCTTATCGGATTGGGATGAATCTTATGCCGTTTCGAAGCTAAGACACAGGGCTACAATTTTCATGAAGATCACTTAGTCCAGTTTCCAATGAAACCTAGTCAAATTCCCAATTTACAGAACCAAAATCCAACTAGTTGGCAAATTAACCGCACTACATTTAAATGGCTATATCTCAGGTTACCAAGGTCCGATTAAGGTGTTCTTGGAGGCATTTAAAAGCTAAGACAGAACACTAATTCATGTTTTGGCCATTGGCTAAATTAGTACGTATCATAGTGAACAAACACGATTAACTGGATGAATTGTCGAACACGGGTCACCGGAATGCATCCTTGGGCAGCGAGAGTATTTTGGTCTTTTCTCAGTCTACATTACTCCGATTGGGCTGAAAGTTTGTAGGCACCTATAAAATACCATTATCTACAACTTTTATGTTTAGGCCAAGCCTAATTCGGCCTCTAACTATGAGTACTAAAACCGGGCAGAACTGAACTGAAATTTTCCAGAAATCTGGGATTCTTGCAATCAATTGCTAATTTCCTTATTTTTGGCTTGCTTCACTACCTTAACTTCCCATATCAGATTATAAACATCCAAGCCCCAATTTTTAAGCACTAGAAAAATTATAGGAAAGCTGTAAAAATTCCAATAAAAATGGAAAATCATGATCCAAGCCTCTATTTCACCACATACATCAATAATTCAACCATATGTGACATATTTAGCAACTAATCGCGAATTTAATCGGAGAGTCAAGGTTCTAGCATGTATACCTTTCCAAGGAGACTAGAAACAAGTGTTTAAGGCCTTTGTTCCTCAAGAAAATTACACCGGTAGGTAGCCCTTGTGCTAGATAACAACTTAATCGGAGTAGATTTGCGCGAATAGAAGAAACTTTTCAAGATTTGGAGAAGAACAAGATGAACTCTCTTTGTCTTTCTCTCTCTCTCTTGTCTCGGCTATGGAGCAGAAAAATGAAGAAGAAAGGCTGTTCTTAGGGAGTTAAGAAGACAAGGGATTAGGATTAATCTAAGCCACAAGTTTGGCCAACACTTGGCTTAATTACAACCACAAAAATTTCTCTTTCTTCTCCTTGCATTTTAGCCACAAATTTCGGTCAAGAGATAGCCATGAGAGGGAAGATATTTTGCTCAATTAGTGATAAGCTTGTTTGGCAAGAAAGTGGTGATCAAGTGGTGGTTAAATTGGTAGTACACGGTACGCGTCGGTTCGAGCCTTTTTTCCTTAAATCACACGTACTAGGGTTTTTTTTTCTTTTCACTAAATTTTTATCATTGCTTCTAATCACATATTTTTCTCACTTAAAAGTCACTCTTAAGCACCAAATTTGATTCGTACTCTGTACCGGATAATTACACTGCGGATACACGAAAATTCTTATTTCACCTTGAATTGAAAACGAATAGGAAAACCCTAATTTCCTATGACTTTTGGCACTTTTCTAGGGTGATTTAGCCGTAGGATGGTATGAATAATAATTACCAAATAATTTTCAAATAAAAGGGAATTTGAGAAAATATAAGGAATTTGCAAGTCCTCACAATCTCTCCCCCTTAAGAAATTTCGTCCTCGAAATTTTTACCTTCAGATGGCTCAGGAGTTGGTTGGCTGTCTACAGCATATACCTTTGCCGGTACTTTTGTTTGGTTCCCTCTTTCATTCGCTTGTTTTGATTTAGTGCCCCCCAGTTGCTGAGTACTACTTTCACGTGACTGTTTCCTCGGACAGTTGCTAACCTGGTGGTCACCACTTCCGCAAATCAAACACTTCCATCCTTTCCTCCAACAATCACTCTCAGTGTGATTGGCCTTTCCACAGTAGTCACAAGTCAAGGAAGAAGCCACTTGTTGGCTTTTTTGAAAAATCTCCCCATGGCCTACTTGACTTCTTTTGTAGATCGTTCATCTAACGCCCCTATTGTCCATGGTGGATAGGACAAAAAGTTCACTTTCTGCACTTTGGAAGGGACTATCGATTCACTTGGTTCCTCAGGCACACTACCAGGTGTACCTCTTTTTCGATTTTGGGAGGCTTTTATCTGTGCTTTTGCATTCTCGATTCGTTGGGCTTTCTCAAGGGCCTCCGTAAATGTATTCACTTGAACCGCTGCTAGTGCTTCTTGAATTTCCAGATTCAATCCCTGTATAAATCGTCTTATCCTTCTCGGTTCCGTGACCACTAATTCGAAAGCAAACTTGGATAGTTTGGTGAACTTCGTTTCATATTCGGCCACACTTAAGGTTCCCTAGCATAGTCCAATAAACTCATCCTCCCTCCTTTCTTGGACTAAAGGTGGGAGATACTTTTCATTAAATTCCCTTAGGAAGTTAACCCATGTCCATACGGTTTGTTCCCTTTCCCACTTTGCCTTAATCACGTTCCACCATGCTCGGGCCGGTCCTTCAAATTGAAATACCACAAAGTTCACTTGCCTTTGTTCGGTATAGTTCAAAGATGCAAAGATGTTGATCATGGCCTCCAGCCACTGTTCGGCTAAATCCGGATCAGACCCTCCAAGGAATTTCGGAGGAGCAAATTTCTGAAACCTCTCAAGAGCCCGATCTTCTCCTATTTCAGGGTTCAGAGGTTGATTCACAAGTATTTGACCTTGTTGGTCCACCAACCTTGCTAAGATGTTTGTCATTTGTTGTATTGCCGTCGCCATTTGGTCCCCGGCTTCAACCCTCGGTCCTTGCTCTTGTGCAGCTGTAGTTTCCCTTTCCTCTCTTTGCTCTTGAGCTCGTTTATTTCCACGGCCACGTCCACGTCCACGACTACTGACGGGTATTTTACATACGTGCAAGCTAAAAAATACCGAATTACACCCGTTCACTGCAAGTATACAGATCAACTAGTAGTTTAGGGTATATATCGGGTCGATCCCACAGGGAAGAATGCAATTACCGATGTTTTCAAACTCCTTTATTATTTAGACTACCACAAATATAAAATTTAAGAAAATAACACCAGAAAGCTCCTAGAGATATGGAATTCCTTACTACTCTTGCAAATGAGATTATCGGTTAAGTGAATGCTATTATCTTGATTAGTTATGGCGTAATTTCCTAATGTATGTGAAACCTACTTTCGTAGTGAATCAACTATACTTGTAATTAAGTCATACCTACTCTCGTGGTTATGAAATTAACTACAAGTTCATTTCTTCTATGAAATTACATGAAACAAGTCACTTAAGCCGCATAGGTGCACCTCTACTTTCGTGAGTGTACTCCCTAGGCTTATCACTTCTTTGAACTAGTGTTAAATTCCAATTTTCATTGCAAACTTAACACCTTAAGATTATCATAATTAATGGCCAGTTAATCATGATTAGATAACCAAAAGTGATAAATAGCTTGCTCAAAATAATATGACCAAATAACCAAATAAACATCATTAACAAAATATAGCAAGTTCAACCATAACTCTAGGCATAAACTTTAACTAAACATATTAAACACAAAATCCAGAACTTATATATTAGCTAAACTTGGAATCAAATACAAAAGATAAAGAGTTGGAAAGGAAAAATAACCCTTGTCAAATGAGCTCTTTCCTTGCCTTCTTCATCTCCTTCTTCATCTTTGCCTAGCTAATAAACAAGAAGGATGAACTACTACTCTATACTAAACTAATCTAACAATAAGAGAATGGAAAAGCTACATTTTTGCAGACTCCCAGCTTCTCCCGTATATTTCCTCCCTCCTCATAGACCTCAAATGTCTCTACATATAAGCTGATGAAAAGTCCTTCCCTTACCAGTCATAAATTTCTGCTATGACTCTCCACTTTGATTCTCCAAATCTGGATTTGTTAAGGGAGTCAAAAATAATGGCTTTTGACTTGGAACCTTGGCTATATCTCTTCCTTATGTCTTCTGAAGCATGTGCAGCCTACGTTTTCTCTCCAACTCTAGCTAGAAAGTAGTGTGAAGATGAGAAAAATGGCTGAGCAAATTACAGAAATTCGGCTGCCAGACACGTTTTTACTTTTGACCTCACTTCAACTGCATTTTTCTCCATGATGAAGGCCGAACTGGCTTTTGTGTAAAACACAAAAGTTGTAGCCCTTTGAATTAGAGTTCCAATGCTTCAAGAATCATATAATTTGGAGATCGGTGGACGGAGATATGGTCAAAATACCATAGACTGGTCAATTCTGGGTTTCAGCTTTCGACCATCCAGATAAGTTTCTGTGTTTCGACCTTTTGACCAGGAAAACGGCTGAATTGGACTTTGATGTCTTCATACCAAATGCAGATATATCTCTTAGCTTCAAAATGGTACCAAGATCACCTTGATCCGATCATTGTAGCTCCTGATATAGTCAAAATACGAAAATATGTCTGAGTTGTCAAAGCTGACTTTTCTTGATTTTTTGTCCTCAAATTGCATTTCTTCCTTTTACACTTCATATTTTATTTTCCCCACTTTAATCCATCTTCAATCATCCAAATATCTTCTCAATGCACTTCATTTGATGATTGAATCATTAAACCTACAAAATATGAAGTTTTTCCCATAAAAATCCAACAAATGCAATATTTAGCCAATTTAACATAAAATGTAGATTTTTACCAAAACCTTAGTTATTTTAGTTATAAAACAAAATAATCAAACCAAAATTAACTAATAAAACACACTAAAAATACGTAAAATAAACCCTTGTCAAATACCCCCACACTTGAACCATTGCTTGTCCTCAAGCAATAAAAATACAAACCAACAATGATCCAAAATTTGAAAATAAATATATGTAGCATTTCAACTTCATTTCCTCAAAACAAAGTAAATAACCATTATGCAATTATTCAATTAAGTTCAAGTACTCATAATATCAAGTAAAGGAGAGCCAATTATACCATCATTATAACAAATTCAAATCGATTTTTCATCCTTACCTGATTTCACAAGCAAGCAACTCATATGGTCAATAATAATGCTTCCTAAACTCATGATCATCTTTTAATTCTGTTTAAAAAGATATTTATTAATATTACATATCTAAATATTACTTAAGACGTGAGAATGCCTTTTGACGCGAGGATCGACATTTTTAGATGAAGATCACCGGTTACTCAACACTTCACATACTCAAGTTGCTTTGCATACTCTTAATTCAAGTACCGTTTTACGCGAAAGTCGACATTTGTAGATGAAGACTCCCGGTTACTAAGTACAAGAATCATTGGAGTAGAATAGATCTTTTTTTTTTCTTCTTTTTTTTCATTTTTTTTCTTTTTACAGCAAAGATAATAATAAATTCCTCAAAAGAATAATCATGAGAAGAGTATTGCACTTATTGACCATATTTATCACTTAACTTATAAAATCCAATAAAGAGAAGAAATTTCATCAAATATGCAAAAAAAATATAGGTATAATTTTCTCCACTTTAAAAGATATACTTTCCTACAAATGCAAAAATTATAATCACATAATAGTCATTTCCAAGTTAAATGAGAAAAGAAGTTTCCAAATCACATATATTTATCTCAAATGTAGGAGGAATTTGAACTACTAATGGTATGGAACTTGGTACCCCTTGGATAAAATCGAAAAAATATGAAACTTTTTGGGGCAAGTTTGTAATTTTGGACAAGATTTTAGAAAAATTTTGAATTTTAACACAAGTCCAATATTTGCAACTAATAATTCAATCACATACAATGTATATAATCTCAATTCTCCCCCCACACTTAACATACACATTGTCCTCAATGTGTAAGAAGGAAAATCAAGATAAAAAATAATAATAATAATAATACTCCCCTATTGTTGTGATTGAATATGAAGCTTCAAGGTATGTTGTTCGCTTGTCTTCATCGCTTCATGAGTTCCATTTGGTAACCATTAGTGATATAACCTAAAAATGGAAAATGAGAAACAAAAGTGATAACAAAGGCTTAATAAACATATAACGGCGATCCGTAATTCCTAAGCCTTTGTGGTGGTGATGTACCTATAGAAAATACACAATAAGCAACTGAAGGTACAAGAAAATATATGAGGAAAAGAAGAAAAAGAGAATCAAGGAATCTGCATTTTTTTTTTTTTTGCTCCGAAAACGCGACTCATCAAAACGCGCCAACAAGCCGCGTTTTGTGAAGTCGCGTTTCTTCACATATCTTGCAGGATCGAAAACGCGACTGTGTTATAAAACGCGACTTGGAGTCGCGTATTTGAAGGCGCGTTTTCAATTTTTGATCAGGCTGGAAAACGCGACTTGGTAGAAAACGCGACTTCCTGTCGCGTTTTGAGGCGCGTTTTCTTCAGTATAGGCGCAGAATTCAAAACGCGATTATGGAAAACGCGATTATAAGGCGCGTTTTCAGCCCAAGTGCATTTTCTTCTGCGAAATTTTTGCAGAAAGCCAACTTTGGAAAATTACAAATGATACCCCAATCACTCAAAATGCATCATAAATCATTTGTTTGTAAAATTTATCAATGTGCACACATGTAAAACATTAAAAACATGCATTTTAGCCCCTTGTAACGAATCAAAAACAACAATTACTCAAATCGAGGGGTTGAGTTCCTTGATCAAACTTCGCCTTTTTTACCTCATTTGGTCACTTTTGCTTCCATTTCCAATACCTACAAATGAAAATAACAAAATAACTCAAACACATACTTTAAACATAAAATCACCCCAAAATAACATAAACTTAAACAAACATTGGGTTGCCTCCCAATAAGCGCTTCTTTATAGTCAATAGCTTGACTAGTTCACCTTATTTTTCAAGGAGGTTTAGTTAACGAATAATCCACCATTTTAGGCCGTGGTGGATCATTAAAAGGTGGCTTTATCGCAAAAGTCACATGATCTAATGATGTGAGAAATGGAATTGACTTACCTATCCCAAGTGTTTCATAAATATTACCTTGAATATGCACCACTTGAGAATTCACCAAAGAAAATGTCATGAGAGTATCTTGGACAGCAATACCTTTAAAACATATACTTTCACTGCACTCCTCAAGAGGGGTGAAAAATGAGTCATTAAAACTCACCTCTTGAGGCTCAAAGTTAGTTTCAAAGGTATTATCATCTGAAATGGATATTTGCTCATTGAAATATAATTGAGATTCATCATTTTCATCCAAATGCAATCCATTTTCACATACAACATTTCCACCATTCATGCTAGGATCATTTTGCAAATTATTAGAAGAAATAACTTCACACAATACACTCAATTGCTCATTTATTCTGCCAAAGTGAGAAGTTAATTCATCTATTCTTTTTTCAATCCTATCAAAACGGTCGGAAGTCACATTAGCTAATTTTTCTATAGCTAACTCCCAAGATGGTTTTGATTCATATTGGACACTTTCAGGTTGATAATCATAAAAATTTGGAGAGTCACTATATACACATTGATTTTCCCAACCATAAACAGGAGAATTGCTCCAATTAGCACTATATTGATCAAAACAAGGATTGTAATGCTCTAATTCATCATAATAACCCACATTTTGTACTTGCATACATGTATTAGCAGCATGATAACCTCCACACAAGTCACAAATCACATGATAAGAATTAAAATCATTAACATTCCTCCCTTGCTCAATTTCATGCATAATTGTGTCCATCATAACATCAAATTTTGCCTTTAAGCACCTTAAACCATCTTCAAAAGACATACCTTCAGTAATTTCTTGGTTACCTCTGTTGAAGGAGCTTTGCACTAGGTAACCATCCATTGCCAATCTTTCATTTCTCAAGCTTTGTCCTCCCAGTTCACCTACCCTCCTCATTATCTAAAATTACTTTTAAACAATCTCAAAAGTAAGATTAGTTAAGAAGGATAGATTCCAAGACACAAACTAAAACAGAAAAAAAATAATAATAATAAAAATTGACTCAAAAAAATGACATAAAACACACAAGATACAACAAAAACAACAAAAATAAGAAAAATTGTCTAAATTAATAAAGTTGCTCTTCACACCGATATTGCCAAATCTTCCCCGGCAACGGCGCCAAAAACTTGACGGGTATTTTACATACGTGCAAGCTAAAAAATACCGAATTACACCCGTTCACTGCAAGTATACAGATCAACTAGTAGTTTAGGGTATATATCGGTCGATCCCACAAGGAAGAGTGAACATTACCGGTATTACTAAAGCTTCTCTATTATTTAGACTATCAATGAATGATAAGAAATTTAAACCTACTGCACTTATACAAGAAATTAACAAATAAAAGCTCCTTAGGTTGTGGTATCCCTAACTACTCATGCAAGTGTTATATTTGGATCATTGAATTACTACATCTAGGCTAATTATGGTGTAATTTCCTTATGCATTTGAATCCTACTTTCGTAGTGAATCAATTATACCTATAACTAATCCATACCTATTCTCATGGTTGAAATAGCTACAAGTCATTTCTTCAATGAAATTACATGAAATGAATCACTAAAAACCACATAGGTGCACCTCTACTCTCGTGAGTGTATTCCCTATGTTTAGCACTTCTTGAACTAATGTTAAATCTCAATTTTCATTGCAGAAATAAACCTTAGATAATTCAGAATTAATGGTACCAGATTAATCATGATTTCAAGAGCTAAAGTGCTAAATAACTTGCTCAAATCATTAGCAGTTAAATAGCCAAATAATAAACACTACCAATTAATAGAAAGTTCAACCAAACCCAAGGTATAAACTTTAAAGACACATAAATAACATAAATTCCAGAACTTGTATATAACTATATTTAAGAATCAATACAAAAGATAAAGAGTTGGAGAAGAGATAACCCATGTCACTTGAGCTTCAACTTCTTTTCTTCATCTCCATTTCATCCTAAATCTAGATAGTATACAAGAATGGATGAACTACACTTACTACACTATCCTACACTAAGGAAATGGAAGAACTACATTTCTGCACTCTTCAAGCTTCTCCCGTATATTTCCCACTTTTAATCCATCTTCAATCATCCAATATCTTCTCAATGCACTTCATTTGATGATTGAATCATTAAACCTACAAAATATGAAGTTTTTCCCATAAAAATCCAACAAATGCAATATTTAGCCAATTTAAACATAAAATGTAGATTTTTACCAAAACCTTAGTTATTTTAGTTATAAAACTAAATAATCAAACCAAAATTAACTAATAAAACACACTAAAAAATACGTAAAATAAACCCTTGTCACTACGTCTCCCGTCCATATATATGTTTTTTTTCTCTCTCTCTTTTCTTTTCTTTTCCCCCAAAAAGGTAATTTAGTAAATAAACACAGTAAATTGACCAAAGTAACAAATTCTAGCATTCCAACTACACAAATAAACATATAAGCACATAACACGCCATATCAATGAGGCAGATAATCAATTACACAAATACATATCAAATTGGACAGATAACCATGTACACACACGTATACTAACGTCATGTAGTAACAATATACGGGTAAATCAAAAAGAAAAGGTGAAGTCGTCCCAATCTCAATTAAATAACCCCGTCCGGTTTCTCACGTCACTTACTATCCAAAAAAGATGTCCATTAACTTCTTATACTCATTACAGTCGGACAAAACCTGTTCATGTTCCCAAAATACAAGTCTTAAGCACTTACCATCACCTCAACTTTGGAGTACACGGGCACGAGAATCCGAAATAAGACAATTCGCATCTCGAACTGGCCAGTCCCAAGAGTAAACCATCTACAAATCGAAATTCCTACCCGACATACCTATCTATGATCCTTACATACCATGAGAAAGATTTAAGACCTATAACACTTCAGGGTTCATAGCTTATACTCGAACGAGCACTTAGTCCTTCTTACTTATTCACCACTTAGCCCAAGCTCACTCCGCGTAGAGACCCCGCGAAGCAGCTTTAAGTTTTATCTCTCAATTGTTTAACTTTCAAATCAAATCAAATCGCACAGTCCGGTATCCTAAACTTTAGCCTAGGATACACTACAGAGATCTGAAGCCTAAGCTCTGATACCAACTGTGACGGCCCCACCTCCCCCTAGGGCGTACCCCAAGGTTCGGCGGGTCGCCTGCCCAGCTCTCGCCAGGACTCAGTCGATCACTTCAGTTCTCAATTAAAATCGGAATAAAACCACAAGAATAAATAGGCGACTATCCAAAACTTAAAGCGGAACTTATATACATTGTCATCCCAAAAGAGAGTATAAACATCGAATATACAAAGGTTCTCAATCCTTCATACGTCCAGCCCGTGCCAAGCACTAGGGCGAGAACCATTACAACAGAACTAAACTGGCTAGTCTATGCTCTCATCCTGCTCGCCGTCCCCTGTTAAGGAAAACAAAACTAAAGGGATGAGCTTGAAAGCTCAGTGAGGTTCCGAACACATATACAAGTAATAAACCCAATACATTAACCCATAATTCAAGAAAACATTTACAATACAAAGCGATAAACACATTCATTAAAAGGATACGTTCATTCGTTCATTCGTTCGTTCTCCTGTCATTCCCCTTTCCTTCATTCATTTGAAAATGCATTTTTCGTTTATACATAAAACCCTCGTTCGTTCGTTCATTCGTTCATTTCATTCACCCTTTCCTGGACATTGGCCAGGCTCCACCAACCTCCACCAACCTTCAAGGTAATACTCGAGTATACCAAACGTTCACCCAGGTCACCATATCGCCCGACCGAGTCCGCTTCTGGCTCAATTCGATCGGTAACAAGGGGCAGTGGCCAGTTCAGCCAAAAGGCTTACATTCATGCACAAGTAACATTTCAATCGTTCAATCATTGAAAATTTCACAATCATTTAGGCTGAGTGCGATAAAGTACACACTCGCCTAGAAAACTCATTTTGGCTAATCATTGAAAGCGTTTAACATGTTATCAGTCATATATACAAGCCATATAATCAAGAAACATAACAAACAAGGAACACTCATCTATACAAGCAAAATAACGTCCAATTCCTCAATCACCAATGAAACCTAAAATTAAGCAAGAGAACATATTACAAGTTATCTAGTAAATCAACTAGGTAAAATTAAAGGAAGTCTGACTAATTACTAGTAGGACGTATAAAGATGATTCTTAAGTGAAAAGAGGGTATTTGAATCTGTGGTCGGAAATAATTAGGGTTTCGTAATCCAAGCGAGAAACCAAATTCAAAAGAGTTATAAAATTTTCCAATGGAAATCCTTGAACTAACGACAAGTCGGAATCCAACTAGATAGGCTAAGAAATACTGTTTTCGGAATCGTTTTTATGGTTCAAAATCATCTCATATTCAAGTAGTTATTATAGACTAAATGCCTTAATGAAATTCATGTAAAAGGGAGGACAAAATACCCAACAAAAACCCTAAACCACTCCTCTTTATTTGGGTAAGAGTAAGTAAATATTTGGAGTTTCCAATTGAAGAAGGATCATGTTTTAAGATGGAAAAACAGTCATAGGATTTGCCAATCGAAAATATATAAGTTCAAATAGAAACTTAGCTTTCAGGCGAAAATTTGGACAGCACGCCCTTTGTGTTTACCTATTTTCCAGCCATTTATGGCTTCATTATTTTTCCTCAACCAATCCCAAAGACATACATATCATAGATTCAAGTCAATAGCCGTTCCATAGGCTCAAAACAATATAAGAACAAGAATTAAACTAATAACAAGTGCGGAAATGCAATCTAGCAAAAGACAGATTTGACGTGTGGTTGCGGAAAGAACACATCCGAGGCTACGCTTATCGGATTGGGATGAATCTTATGCCGTTTCGAAGCTAAGACACAGGGCTACAATTTTCATGAAGATCACTTAGTCCAGTTTCCAATGAAACCTAGTCAAATTCCCAATTTACAGAACCAAAATCCAACTAGTTGGCAAATTAACCGCACTACATTTAAATGGCTATATCTCAGGTTACCAAGGTCCGATTAAGGTGTTCTTGGAGGCATTTAAAAGCTAAGACAGAACACTAATTCATGTTTTGGCCATTGGCTAAATTAGTACGTATCATAGTGAACAAACACGATTAACTGGATGAATTGTCGAACACGGGTCACCGGAATGCATCCTTGGGCAGCGAGAGTATTTTGGTCTTTTCTCAGTCTACATTACTCCGATTGGGCTGAAAGTTTGTAGGCACCTATAAAATACCATTATCTACAACTTTTATGTTTAGGCCAAGCCTAATTCGGCCTCTAACTATGAGTACTAAAACCGGGCAGAACTGAACTGAAATTTTCCAGAAATCTGGGATTCTTGCAATCAATTGCTAATTTCCTTATTTTTGGCTTGCTTCACTACCTTAACTTCCCATATCAGATTATAAACATCCAAGCCCCAATTTTTAAGCACTAGAAAAATTATAGGAAAGCTGTAAAAATTCCAATAAAAATGGAAAATCATGATCCAAGCCTCTATTTCACCACATACATCAATAATTCAACCATATGTGACATATTTAGCAACTAATCGCGAATTTAATCGGAGAGTCAAGGTTCTAGCATGTATACCTTTCCAAGGAGACTAGAAACAAGTGTTTAAGGCCTTTGTTCCTCAAGAAAATTACACCGGTAGGTAGCCCTTGTGCTAGATAACAACTTAATCGGAGTAGATTTGCGCGAATAGAAGAAACTTTTCAAGATTTGGAGAAGAACAAGATGAACTCTCTTTGTCTTTCTCTCTCTCTCTTGTCTCGGCTATGGAGCAGAAAAATGAAGAAGAAAGGCTGTTCTTAGGGAGTTAAGAAGACAAGGGATTAGGATTAATCTAAGCCACAAGTTTGGCCAACACTTGGCTTAATTACAACCACAAAAATTTCTCTTTCTTCTCCTTGCATTTTAGCCACAAATTTCGGTCAAGAGATAGCCATGAGAGGGAAGATATTTTGCTCAATTAGTGATAAGCTTGTTTGGCAAGAAAGTGGTGATCAAGTGGTGGTTAAATTGGTAGTACACGGTACGCGTCGGTTCGAGCCTTTTTTCCTTAAATCACACGTACTAGGGTTTTTTTTTCTTTTCACTAAATTTTTATCATTGCTTCTAATCACATATTTTTCTCACTTAAAAGTCACTCTTAAGCACCAAATTTGATTCGTACTCTGTACCGGATAATTACACTGCGGATACACGAAAATTCTTATTTCACCTTGAATTGAAAACGAATAGGAAAACCCTAATTTCCTATGACTTTTGGCACTTTTCTAGGGTGATTTAGCCGTAGGATGGTATGAATAATAATTACCAAATAATTTTCAAATAAAAGGGAATTTGAGAAAATATAAGGAATTTGCAAGTCCTCACAGCCTACATTATTTAATATGTACATCCCTTAAAATATTCATCCAAGTACAACTTCAAGTCTCAAGATTATTTCTGGCAAGTCTACTCCCACACCTTTCTTACGCTTTTGTTAGGAAAACAAACTATTAGGTTGAGTTAAAACTCAATGAGGTTTTCCAAGTGAGCAATAATCAATAAACACTTAACACGTAATCAAAATTAAACAAGAAAAGAACACTTCATTGAATAAATTACAGAACACTTCAGTGAACAATAACTTTCAAAAAGATATGGTGCTGCATTAGAGCCACCTTAATGCACTACACAGTCCGCTGAACACCTCCTTATAACCTCCAAAACAATACACACTTCGCTCACTTAGATGGCCATATTACTAATTTGCTACTCTATGGTAATACTCGAGTATATCGAAACACTTACCCAAAACTATCGTCCTACCTGACCAAGCCCTTCGCTGGCACGAATAGTCTGTTGAACAGAGAGTTTTGGAGTCCAATTCAGCCGATATGGTAAAGTACACACACGACTTATAGTTATGCACACTTACAGTAACACTTGGTCAATTATCAATCTTCAAACTCAAACTAAGTCAAGTGTGATAAAGTACACCCCGACTTAGAAGGCGAAGGACAATTGTAAACACTTCACAATAAAGCACTAACATAATCACATAAACATCACTTAAGTAACACATAGGCAATTTAAACACACAAATGTGGAAACACTCACCTAAAGTAGTTGGAGTTCACTCCTCGGTGCTCGATCCCTCCTCTGGTTCACCCTCGGCCCCTGATATTTTGTAAATTTGTTAGATTATTTGTTAAATTTTCTAAAGTGATGTTTAAGAGTAATACTTGGTGAAATTAAGGTTTTAAGTGATTATTCTAAATTTTTAGGCTTACTTGTGTGACGACCCCACCTCCCCCTAGGGCTTACCCAGGGTTTAGCGGACCACCTGTCCAATTCTCGCCAGGACTCACTCACTCACTTCAAGAAAATAGATTTCAACCTCGAGAGTACAAGAAATAACAGTTCCCAAGTTTGGAACGTACAAACACATTCATTTCGATTTTAATCATCCATACAGTTCCAAATATATCAAAAGATATGAGTTCCATATACATTCAGCTCTAATCGAGCACTAGCGCGAGTACAATCACAAAATTTCAAAAGCTAGACTGTGCTAGCCTGTACTAGTCTCACGCCCTCGCTCATACCCCCTGTAAGGAAAACAAATTTAACGGAATAGAGTGAGCTAAAGCTCAATGAGGTTCCAAATAGCAAGTTGACCATTATTCAAAGTGCAAGTATCAAAGTAGCAAAGTAGCGAGCATAACAAGTTTATAAAAGTGAGCAATAACACTTCAAATAGCAAATCTCAAAATGAGCGAGTGGAAAGTTTTTGAAAAGAAATAATAACACTACGAGTAACAATCAAAGTATAAGGATACAGATGGCTCTCAAGAGCCAATTTTCCGTTGTGTCACCATAGCTTGATCAAATAGTTGTTGGCACTCCGTCAACTTTCAAGGAACGTAACCAGTCTAGTAGTGCTTCTCTTCACACCAATCCGTCCACCATTCAACCCCCCTACCGGGCCCGAACACCAACTAAACACTGGTGGTAATACTCGAGTATACCGATTAGTCGAGGAGATAACACTCCACTCGACAACACTAGATATCCATGGTTCGTTATCTAATCAACCAAGCCCTTGCCGGCTCGACTCGATTAACTAGCCAGTGGGGTTTGGGTCCCCAAGAAGTCGATGAGATAACATCTCCAATCGACTGAATCAAAATAAAAGTACGGAGGCGGGAATGAGAGGCACCTCCCACTCGGATTGAGTGTGATACATGCTGCCGCTCAGCACTTACAAGTTAAGTACAAGTACATTAAGTCAATTGCAACAATAAACAAGTATATAAAGTACACCATTGCCCGATCAATCCAATCCAATATCAAGTATTTAAATCAAGTATCATGTTCAATCATGTACTTGGAATCACTCACCAAAAATTTAGTGTTTGTCAAAATCACGTTCAGGTGTAACTCCTTGGTTGGAGTCCAAATCTACGATACAATATCATTTAAAAGCTTGAAATCAACCAGAGTTCGAAATATAGGAGTTTCGCTTCAAGTAGATCAAGTAAATGAAACTCATTTAGATAGGATTCATGTTACGTATCAAACTCTAGAAAATTCATGCTCGCTCTTTTGGTGTTGCTAAAGATGCAACTAAACTTTGGAATTCGCATTTGAGTCTAAAAGACGAGGAAAACATATTCCGAGTGGTCACTACTTTCATTTTTCCAAGGGTACGAGTTTCGGCCAAATTTCAGCTTATATACCTTTACGAAAGAAGACACGAATACCATAGACCATCCAAGTTCAATTCAACCTCAAATCTTCGCTCAAGTCGCGAGTACACACGCCTACCCCTCGAGTGAAAATTTGGGCGGCATGCCCTTTGTATTTAGCTATTTTCCAGCCATTTATGGCTTCATTATTTTTCTCAACTCAGCCCAAATTCACACATAAACAATCTTAACACAATAGCCCTTCAACTAGGCTAATGTCATCCCAATACAAGGCAATTCTAGCAATGCAGCTATCAAAATCAAAGCTGGAACTAGTATTAATATAAAGAAGAATAACTAAGTAACAGGTTTGATATCTTCCGGCGTTTTGGTCACAGCTAAAGCTATGCTTATCAAATTGGGTTACATTTTATGGCGTTTTGAAGCTAAGATAGAGAGCTACATTTCTTATGAAGACATTAACACCCAGTTCGTGCATTTTCAAGATCAAAATATGAAATCTCAGAGAAAACAGAAAGCTGCCCGCGAAATAGGCTTTTGGCAGTCAGGGGTATTTTAGTCATTTTATACTCTACAGTACTCCGATTGAGCTACAATTTTACAGGAAGATAGTTAAGTTCATTTCCTACAACTTTCATGTTTTGAACAAGACCTGATTAGGCCTTCATCATGGACGAATATACAGTACAGAAACAGGGCAGATTCTACTACAATTGCTGGAATTTGATGTTTCAATGCTTAACACTAACATTCATGTCTTGAATCACTACCCCAAGTCCCTATCCAAGCTCATCAACATCATATACTAGATAAACAACAATAATCACAACTGAAATTTTCAAACCCTAGCTAAACATTCCACCATATCATTGAAAACTAACTAATTAACCATAGGAAACCAAGAACATAAGCTTATTTCCCAATTTTAACATGACTAAGTACAAGAAAAGGAAAGGAACCCATTATACCTTACAAAAGCTGCTTGTAGGTGAAAACCAACCCCTTTCTTCCAAAAATTTTACCACACAAACCTTGCCAAACACCAAAAGAGAAGTTTAATCGGTTTAGTTTTGTGGATTTTAATCAAACAAGGCAAAATCTAAGATTGGAGTTGAAAGTTTCTCTCTTGTTTTTCCTCTCCTAAGTTTGGCCAAGATGGAACAAAAATGGAAGAAAATGGAGCCAAGAAGAAGATAAGAAGGAAAGAAAAATCCTTGGTCAAAATTTCCTATGCTTTCGACAAGTGTCACCACAAGAATAATTCTCATTTTTCTTTCTTTTCTCTCTTTTTCTTGGTCCAAAAATTCGGCTGGATTGAGGATATTTTGGGGCTGATTTTGCTCAATTAATAACAAGGAGATTAAGGTAATAAAGTGGTGTTCAAGTGGTGCACTCAATCGGTAGTAACGGTGCACGTCGGTTCAAGCCATTTTTCCGTAACTCGCACGTTCTTGTGTTTTTTACTTATGGTTCACTCACTTATTATTAACAATTCTAATCACACACTTTTCTTACCTAATACTCATTCTTATCCACCAAATTTAGTACACATACCGTGCGAGACCCCGAAATTTTACTTGTCTTTATAACCCTTATGTGAACTCACTTACCTTTGATTCTCGATTTCTTTCATGGTTGAATTTGAGCCAAGAGAGTGAATTTTGTTAAGAAAAGTTTCATATTCTAAAGTTGTTAGAAAATCTAGAAATTTTCGCAGGAGACTCTGTGCAGCTTTGGAAAATTGGCTATAACTTCGTATAGGAAAATTGGAATTGAGTTCCATTTGTTGCATTTGAAACTAGACTCATAGGGCTTCCTATGGAATAAAATTCAGAGTTTGATTCAATCTCTATAAATTCCAGCAAATTGGCAAAATTGACTGAAAATTCTGCCCTGCACAAGTAACAATAGGAATGTTCTAGTAGTTTATGGCTCAATTTGGACCAACTTATGAACTGAATCTCTTTGAGGTGTCTTCTAAAGATTAGTAGTATTTGAAGTCTAGTTTTTAACTGGTCAAGTTTTATGAATTTTTTATATTTATAACTCAATTTATGATTTTTCTAAAGGAAGGACATAAGTTAGGATTTTTTTTGTGCATACTAGGGTTTTGGTGCGTCTTTGGTGCATTTTGGTAGTGTGATCACTTGGTGAGGTGTGTGTACTAAATTTTGTGGATAAGAATGAGTATTAAGTAAGAAAAGTGTGTGATTAGAAGTGTTAATAATAAGTGAGTGAACCATAAGTAAAAATACAAGAACGCGCAAGTTAAGGAAAAACGGCTTGAACCGACGTGCACCGTTTACTACCGATTGAGTGCACCACTTGAACACTACTTTATTACCTTAATCTCCTTGTTAATATTTCAGAAATATCAACCCTAAAATATCCTCCCAACCACCCGAAAATCTTGACCAAAATAAAGAGGAAAAGAAGAAAAATTTAAGCTTTAATCTCGCGGCGACACTTGGCGGTGATCTATCCAACTTTGACCAAACTAATTTCCTATCTTCTTATCTTTCTCTTGGCTTCATTTCTTCTCCATTTCTTCACGTTGGCTGAGCTTGAGGAGGGAAAAACAGCAAGAGAGAAAACTCCAACTTTCACCATGAGTCCATCCTTGTTTGAGTAAAAACAACCAAATTAAACCGATTAAACTTCTCTTTTGATGGTTGGAAAGCTTTGTGTGGTAAAAGTTCTGGAAGAAAGGGGTGTAGTTTTCACTTACAAGCAATTATTGGAAGGTATCATGATTTCCTTTCCTTTTCTCTTCCTTAATCTTGTTTAAATTTGGATAAAAGCTTATGTTCTTGGCTTGTTATGGTTAATGATTCAGTTTTGGATGTTATAATGGAAGGGTTAGCTAGGGTTTACATTTTCAGCCTTGGTTATGGTTGTCTACCTAGTAATTGATGGTATTGAGCTAGTAATTTATGGTTTTGATGATATAGGACTTGATAGTATTGAGCTAGCATATGAATTTTGAGAGTAGAAGTGAATTTCCAGCTTCGATGATGAATCTGCCCTGTTCCTGACCTGCATATTCGTCCATGATAGAGGCCGAATCAGGTCTTTCTCAAAACATGAAAGTTGTATAAAATGGAGTTAAAAATCTACCTGTAAAATTTCAGATCAATCAGAGTACTGTATCATGTGAAATGACTAAAATATCCCTGACTGCCAAAAGCCCTATTTCACAGGCAGCTTTCTATTTTCTCTGAGATTTCACATTTTGACCTTGAAAATGCACGAACTGGGTGTTGATGTCTTCATAGGAAATGTAGATCTCTGTCTTAGCTTCGAAACACCATAAAATGTACCCCAATCCGATAAGTGTAACTTCAGCTGTGACCAAAACGCCAGAAGGTGTCAAACCTGTTACTTAGTTGTTCTTCTTTAATACTAGTTCCAGCTTTGATTTTAGGATTGCATTGCTAGAATTGCTTTGTATTTGGATGACATTGAGCCTAGTTGAAGGGCTATTGTGTTAATATTGTTAGTGTGTGAATTTGGGCTGAGTTGAGGAAAATAATGAAGCAATAAATTGCTGAAAAATAGCTAAATACAAAGGGCATGCCGCCCAAATTTTTCACTCGAGGGTTAAGCATGTGTACTCGCGACTTGAGCGAAGATTTGAGGTCGAATTAAACTTGGATTGTCTATGGTATTCGAGTCTTCTTTCGTAGAGGTATATAAGCTGAAATTTGGCTGAAACTTGTACCCTTGAAAAAATGAAAATAGCGACCATTCGGAATATGTTTTCCTCGTCTTGTTGCCACTTTACGAACTTAAACGTTGTAACCGCTTCCTTACCGAAACTAAAAGAGGGAGCATGAGTTTTCTAGGATGTGGTAAGCAAAATGAATACTACTTAAATGAATTTCATTTATTTGATTTTCTTGAAGTGAAACTCCTATGTTTCGAACTCTAGAGAGTTTTACATTCTTAAATGATATTTCACCGCAGATTTGGACTCCAACCAAGGAGTTGGACCTGAACATGATTTTGAAAAACACTAGACCTTTGGTGAGTGCTTCCAAATACATGATTGAACTTGATACTTGATTTAAATCCTTTACCAACGTGATCAGATAAGATTTGTTTGGTTTGGTCAGGCAAGTGTGTACTTTATCGCACTTGACCTAACTCAACTAAACACTTGATATCTCATTCATGCTTGTACAAGTAACTTGATTTGCATTGACCTGTACTTGTATTTGTACTTGTGCTTGACTTGTAAGTGCTGAGCGGCAGTATGTACCACACTCAATCCGAGTGGGAGGTACCTCTCATTTCCGTCTCCGTACTTTTTCTCTTGACTAAGTCGATTGGTCATCGACTATGTTGACTACTTGGGAACCCAAATCCTACTGGCTAGTTAATCGCGTCGAGCCGGCAAGGGTTTGGTCGATTAGATAACGAACCATGGGTCTCTTGTTTTGTCGAGTGGAGTGATACCTCCTCGACTAATCGGTATACTCGATTATTACCACCAGTGTTTAGTTGGTGTTCGGGCCCGGTAAGGGGGTTGAATGGTAGACGGATTGGTGTGAAGCGAAGCACTACTGGACTGGTTACGTTCCTTGAAAGTTGACGGAGTGTCAACTACTATTTGATCAAGCTATGGTGACGCAACGGGAAATTGGCTCTTGAGAGCTATATGTATTCTTATACTTTGATTGTTACTCGTAATGTTATTGTTTCTTTTCAAAAACTTTCCACTCGCTCATTTTGAGATTTTCTCGTTGAAGTGCTATTACTCATTTTTATGAACTTGTTATGCTCACTACTTTGCTACTTTGATACTTGCACTTTAAATAATGGTCAACTTGCTATTTGGAACCTCACTGAACTTTAGCTCACTCTATTCCGTTAAATTTGTTTTCCTTACAGGGGGTACGAGCGAGGGCGTGAGACTGGTACAGGCTAGCATAGTCTAGTTTTGGAAATTTTGCAATTGTACTCATATTAGTATTCGATTAGGGTTGAATGTATCTGGAACTCATATCTTTTGATATATTTGGAACTGTATGGATGATTGAAATAGAAATGAATGTGTTTGTACGTTCCAAACTTGGGAACTGTTATTTCTTGTACTCTCGAGGTTGCAATCCATTTTCTTGAAGTGAGTGAGTTAGTCCTGACGAGAGTTGGGCAGGCGGTCCGCTAAACCCTGGGGAAAGCCCTAGGGGGAGGTGGGGTCGTCACACACCTCACCAAATGATCACACTACCAAAATGCACCAAAAACACACCAAAAACCCTAGTATGCACAAAAAAAACCCTAACTTATGCCCTCCCTTTAAAAAAAATCATAACTTGAGTTATAACTATCAAAAATTCATAAAACTAGACTTCAAATACTAATAATCTTTAGAAAACACCTCAAAGAGATTCAGTTCATAAGTTGGTTCAAATTGAGCCATAAGCTACTACAACATTCCTATTGTTACTTGTGTAGGGTAGAATTTTCAGTCAACTTTGCCAATTTGCTGGAATTTATAGAGATTGAATCAAACTCTGAATTTTATTCCGTAGGAAGCCCTATGAGTCTAGTTTCAAATGCAACAAATGGAACTCAATTCCGACTTTCCTATACGAAGTTATAGCCAATTTTCCAAAGCTGCGCAGAGCCTCCTGCGAAAATTTCTAGATTTTCTAACAACTTTAGAATATGAAACTTTTCTTAACAAAATTCACTCTCTTGGCTCAAATTCAACCATTAAAGAAACCGAGAATCAAAGGTAAGTGAGTTCACATAAGGGTTATAAAGACAAGTAAAATTTCGGGGTCTCACAACTTGACTCTTTTAACTGAACTCAACTTAATATGATACAATGGGCTAAAAGTGTGTGTGTATATATATATACCTATATGTATGATTCAAGATATTTAATTGTATACATAGTGTTTTGAGGAAATCTTAGTACTTATCTTATTCTAGTAACCCCTTTTAAGTCTTAAAATTCTACGTTTTATCAAAATATAGTAAGTTAAGGTGATTAAGTTGTAGTTACAACTACATTTTCTTATAAAAGTTGGAATCTAAGTCCTAAGGGTCATTTTAGAAATCAAAGTTCAAAATTGATAAATTTCCTAGAGATTGGTAGCTTAGTATTCCTATGAACTTCCTTGATTTTATCCTATATTTTGGATGAATTTTCACAAGTAAAATTGTTACAAGATGGTTTGAAGAGAATTTGGCCAGTTTTGGTTCAAGTTCCTTTTTAGAATTCAAAGTTAAACTAAAATCTAAGCACTTGTTTTAGAATGGTTTGAAAGAGTTTTCCAACAGTGGGTAGTCAAGTTTCTTCCTTTTGTTTGCTATTTTCTTGCTTAAACTTCCTCAAATTCAAGGTACATTTTACTATCATTCTGTTATAGATCGTTTTTGGTTAAGACTCATCTAAAATTTCCAGAAAAATTCAACAATACAATCGAAATCATCTAATCAACCCAAATCTGTCAAAACAATTCCGCATGCTCGACCCGCTCCCATTTCTTTCTCTAAAATTCAATTATTTCCACCCAAATCAGGACAATCACAATATACAGAGTAAAACGGAGGAGTAGGGATGTTTTTTATCAATATATGCATAAATTTTAGGTTACAAGATGAAATCTAAGCTTGAGAAAACACAACAGCATTCTCGGCTTCAAAGTTGGGATTTCCAGCCATATATCTTCACCAAAATTTCATCAATGCATCAAACATCAACCAAATTTGACATGCATTCACATAAACATTGCAATTAGACCATGTAGCTTCGAAATCCAGTAAAAACTTCTCATCAAATTCCTGTTTTAAACCAAAATCTCAGGTAATGCTCCATCTGACAGGTTATCAAGCCAATATACAGTTAATTAGTCATTTTATCCCCATTTCTGCCCCTGTGATCAAGTGTTCACCAAGAAAACTAGCATGCAACACTAAATAAAGATTATACTGAGAATATAATATGATTTTCTAGCCATATTTCACCACAATACCCACTCAAAATCAAAAGATTCATCATCGGCTAAGCTGGAATTTTTCAGCAGCCATTCAGCTTTCATTACTCAAGTTTCTTGCTCAAAAGTCCAACCTTACTTCAGTAATTTCAACATGCATTTAAGTTCTCTAATCCTACTATGAAAGTAGAGTATTTTGGTGGAAAAATTCTATCTTTTGACAAGTGAACAAAAGCTGAAATTCAAGGGATGCAGTCTTCCTTTCTTCCTTAGTTTCTCTAGCTCAAGAGTGGCTGATTTCGTCTTTGTCCGCCCCCCCCTCTGTCTTCCTTTCTCACGGCTGAAATGGAGTGGATTGTCCAAAGTTTTGAAGCTGAAACAAGGGAAAAATGGTCCAGCTTTCTCTCTCTCTCTCTCTCGGGTTTTGAATAGCGAGAAAAGGAACCAAATTCCTCTCCTAGTTTTCTCTCTTCTCTTGCTTTCGCTCTCGGTTCCTTTGGAATGAGTACTAAGGTGTTTTTATGAGTGAAATAGTTGAGAGGAAGAGCTTTTATTTGGCCTAAGTGGCTGCCTTTCCATCGGCCAATGATTTTTCATACAAGGAAATCCATTTGTCCAATTTTATAATCATGGTTTATACTTGAAATCTTATTATGTTGTTACCCCATTAGTTCTTGTTCTAATTAGTATTATATCCCTAGGTTTAAACCTGCAATGAATTAAAATGCACCTAAACACATAAGTTACAACAAAAACAATTAAATACGTAATTAAATCGATAAATAAGTAACATGACACATTCAAATTTCTAATTAAAACGTGAAGAGTATTTATATGAATTTTGGATTGTCACACTACAAACTTCTATTATTTACTTCTCGAGTGGTAAAAAAAATTAAACACTTAAGTTCATCAATAATAAGATATATAAAAATTAAAATAAAAGCATGAAATTTACACAAAATTTTCGGATCCTCACACTAGTCCCACTAGAGTAAAGGTCAATGTCAAAATTTACCATTTTACAATTGATTAAATGGTGAAATACAATATGCACAAGGTTATGATTACGTACATTAACGCCAAACGCAGTCTCAAGATAGATAAGAAACATTAACAAAGAAAGCTTTGAGATTGTTAGAATTTTTTAATTTATCATCATAATGGCTTCCTTTGCTGTTTTCAGTTCCCAGCTACTATCACATCGGAAGTATTATAAAACTTCTACATCTATTCTATATGAAAAGGCAAAAGTAGCTATTGGATAAGAGAAAAAAAAACTAATGAGAAAAATTTGTTTGGCTTAGACAAAGTACAACCCCCTAATGAACACTACTACTATGCAAAGAAGAATCCTATTAAATATTAATTAAAAATGAAAATATATATTATAAAACAACATTATCTAAGTATTAGATTATGAAATAGTGTATTCTTTTGGATGAATTTTGAAATTTTGACAATGACAGTTGCCTTGAGATAAATAAAAATATCTTTTTTATATAGGAATTTGTACTAATTGGTATTATTGTGAGTTTACACTGCAAGTTTGTGGACCAAAAGGTTTAACATTTGAGTTTGACTAGAAATCGACAGTTTAGTTGTGAGAAAAGTGGTGTGAAAATCAAAATACAAAATATCAACTAATTAATGTTACGGATCTTAATTTCTCTCTCTGCTTTTTTTTAGTGTCACTACTCTTAGGTGAACGTAAAAGGTGGCTTAAGATTTACATGATAAATAGTGGAGAAAGGAATATAGTATTGGTAATTGATAATAGTACATAGAACAACAAGAGCAAAAAGTGGAACCAAAATAATTTTAAAACAATTAGGATATAAGTTTAGACTAACTAATCAGTGAAATAACCATTTTAAGTTTAAACTAATTAATAACTCAAGAATAGACAAGGAAGTACTGTCGAGAAACTTTGTTTGGTTCATGGATGTTCATACCTTTCTTAAACTTAATCAATGTGAGTGGATGTTCTATAAACTGAAAGAAGAAAATAGATAATGATACTAAATGAAGTGGATAAAAGACTATCTAGGGTGGGCATTTGGTGCATGTACCAATTTGAACTTAATGTACAGTTAAAACCTGTTGAGTGTGGAAGTACAATTCAGCAAATCTATAAAATTAAGAGTTTATTCATTACAGTTACAATGTTATAGTTGTGTAGATATCTTGCAATCCTTTCAACAAAAATTTTAATCAATGGATAATTTTTATTAGCTTTTTTATGGTAATAAGTAAGTATGATTAACCACTCAATTGTAGCAGTTGACGTGCGCGGAGTATACATATACAATTAAGCTCATCCTAATCAAGTTTTACATTTATAAACTCCTAAATACCCCACACGCGATTTATCGCAAGTATACGAATCGTGAGCGAGTATAGGGTATTAAGGGTCGATCCCACAAGGAAGATTGCAATTACCGGTACTACTTAAGCTTCTCTATTATTTAGACTATCAATGAATTATAACAAATTAAAACCTACTGAAATTATGCAAGAAAATAGCAAATAAAAGCTCCTTGGGTTGTGGTATCCCTAACTACTCATGCAAGTGCTATATTTGGATCATTGAGTACTACATCTAGGCTAGTTATGGTGTAATTTCCTTATGCATTTGAATCCTACTTTCGTAGTGAATCAATTATACTTATAACTAATCCATACCTATTCTCATGGTTATGAAATTAGCTACAAGTTCATTTCTTCAATGAAATTACATGAAATGAATCACTAAAAACCACATAAGTGCACCTCTACTTTCGTGAGTGTACTCCCTATGTTTAGCACTTCTTGAACTAGTGTTAAATCTCAATTTTCATTGCAGAAACAACACCTTAGATAATCACAATCAATGGTACCAGATTAATCATGATTTAAAGAGCCAAAGTGCTAAATAACTTGCTCAAATCATAGCAATCAAATAACCAAATAATAAACACTAACAATTATAGAAAGTTCAACCAAACCCAAGGCATAAACTTTAGAGACACATATTGAACACAAAATCCAAAACTTGTATATTAACCAAACTTGGAATCAAGTACAAAAGATAAAGAGTTTGGAAGGAATGTAACCCTTGTCACATGAGTTCATCTCCTTGCCTTCTTCATCCTCCATCTTCTTCTTCATCTAGCTAATAAACAACAATGGATAACACTCTACTCTATACTAACCTACTGCTACTACTCAGAAAATGCAAGAGCTACATCTCTGCACTCCAAGCTTCTCCCGTATGTCTCTCCCTCTCTCTTACAATGAATTTGGCTATTTTATGATGAAAATGGTCAAGGAATGAAGCTTTACACTTTCTCCTTACAGCTGGTAATGTCTCTCACATGTCTAGCATCCAATGTGAGTTGGTGGGGGTGAAATTGAGTTTTACGCGTACAGAGCAGCCTTTTCTGACCACAATCCGGCCAGGAATCCGGCCAAATTCAGGTCGGATTGCTACAGCAAATCTGGGCTGCTACAGTGATCCGAGCTGCTACAGTACCTCGGATCCGTATGGATCCGAGCTCGGTTCCACTAACCCAGAAACAACCGAGGGTTCGGATGAATAGTGGATCCGAGTGTGGATCACTTGCTCTGTTTTTGGCCCAAATTCAACCGATCGTTTCTTGATGATAAAGGCTGATTTAGCTCTTGACCAAAACATAAAACTTGTAGCCCTTTGAGTTAGCTTTCCAATGCATCAAGAATCACCTCATTTGGATCTGTGTAGGCTGAGAAATGACCGAAATACCCTTACCTGCTCATTGCCCTGTTCCAGTTTCGACCAGTAGAAATTTGCTATTGTAATTCGGCCTTTTTACCTGGAAAACCTTCAAACTGGATTTAGATGTCTCCACCAAAATTGTAGATCTATCTCTTATCTTCAAATTGGTTCAAGAATCATCTTAATCCGATCATTGTAGCTCAAGTTATAGCCGAAATACGAAAATGTGTCAAAACTGTCAAAATACACAAAATCCAAGTAAAAAGTGATAAAAACCTCATTTAATCACTTAAAAGCATTTTTCACCAATTATAGCCAAAATGATTCATATTCTACCAATAATATAACCAAAGTGACTAAAAATAATATAAAATGTCATACAATTATTACGTAAAGTAGTCACTTATCAAACTCCCCCACACTTAAATCATTGCTTGTCCTCAAGCAATCCACACAAAATCAATTACAATGATTTAAGAGGTGAAACAATATATGCACTTTTGTCAAATTTAATTCCTCATGACCTAGAAAATAATCATTATACAATTGTTCAAATTACATTAAATACTCATAATATCAAGTAAAGGAAAGATAATTATACCTTAATTCAACAAGTTAAACTTAATCTCTTACCCCAACCTAATTTCACAAATAAGCAACCCACATAGTCGATTTATAGCCTTCCTCCTCCTATAATCATCTTTTTCTCAAAATTTTACAACTAAGAGGGATTTATTCATACTAATTTTACTTAAATAGTGAAAATGCCTTTTTACGCGAAAATCGACACTTTTAGGTGAAGATCCCCGGTTACTCAACATTTCACTTATTCAAGTTGCTATGCATACTCTTAATTCAAATACCTTTTTACGCGAAAATCGACATTTTTAGATGCCAACCCCCGGTTACTGGGTACGAGAATCATTGGAGTAGAACAATTTTTATTTACTTTCTTTTCTTTTTTTATTTATTTATTTTTTATTTTTTATTTTTCCCTCATAGAAAAATATATAAAAATAATCAAAGGAGGAGTATAACCTTTATCGACTATATCAATCACTTACTTGCAAAATTAAGTAAAGAGAAGAAATCTCATTAAACATGTAAAATTATAGGCATAATTTTCCTCACTTTACCAAATATACTTTCTAAAATGTAAAAATTCTAATTGCATAATACTATTTCCAAGTTAAATGAGGACTAAACCTTCCAAAATACACATAAAGTTTCAACAATTGGAAGAATAAAACACTTAAGGTTGGAATACTTTGCCCTTTTTGAATGAAAATGCAAAAATTTGAAGAACTTTTGGGCCATAGTGAAATATTGGAAAAGATTTTAGAAAATTTTTTACAGAGTTTCTCCTTATAAATGGATGAAAACTCCCTGCCAACAAACCCAATTTCAAGCAAATTATCCACATGGCAAATAATTCAAACACAATTCCAATATTTCTAAGCATTTAAATCCACAAAATATCATCACATAGCATTAGAATGCAAGTTCACATATTTCCTCCCCCACACTTAAACTTCACATTGTCCTCAATGTGAGAAAAGGAAAATAAATAAAGAGTAAAAGAAAATACTGCTCAATTGAACTTGCGCAATCCGAATCCATGTCCAAGTGATGAATTTCCAACCGTATTTGAGAAAGAATGGAGAGTTCACTTATTGCACCCTGAAAAAGACAAAATCAAAACAAATAAATTTCTTAAAAATAAAAGGTTGCAATCAACAAAATCATGCAATTCAAGGAAAAAGGAAAAATGATCAAGCATGTGGAACCATACAATGTTCAAGGGATAAAAACATGAAATGAGCTAATCCTTGCTAATCAAATATATGCATTAGTATCCAAAGCAAAGGGAAGCTAATTTCACACAAAAAATCCACAATCCTGAATAAAATAAGTTCCATTTATACATTTTGTCCTCAATGATCAAATCCCCGCAAGTACAAAAGTAATCTCAAAATGAAGGCAAACACACCAAACCAAAATATAAATGACCTTCGTGAGAATTCATGAAATACTAAAAACTATTGAACCACAAAAATTGTAAGTGCATTTATGAATTTCATCAATTAAGGTCATCTTCAATTCACCTCTTCTTTTAGAATTACCTAAGAATTCACAAAATCATTCAATCAAGCACCTTTTCATTCATTAGATAATCTAAATTACTCACATAAATATAAAAAACTCCTACTAAGCTAATTAAAATGCTACATTTGGCTACTTAATATGCAACTTCGTCATCAAGCCAAATTAAGCATAAAACTAGCAAGAATTCACCAAATAAGTACAATAAATGCAAATCACAAAATATAGTTATCACTAACAATCACCAATAGCATCAATAAGCTCAAATAAATGCACCTAACTTCACATATTAAAAATTGCCTAAAAATAGAAAATATTCAATCATGGCAAAATTCAAATAACAAAGTTAGGTGAAGAATTGTTACCTCAAGGTGGTTTGGTGATGTTTAGAGATGAATATGATGTGAAAACCCCCAAGAAACTTACTCCAATTTGACCTCAATTGAGTGATTTCAAGAAGGTAGAACCCTAAATAATGGTAAGCTTGAAACCACTTTAGAGTTGTTTTTGAAAAAATATGAACTACGAAATTCACTCTAAAAGATGGGAGAAAGTGATTTGGTGAAGGTTATTTGAAGATTAAACGGTGAAAAGTGGTGTTTTAGTGAGTGGTGTGTGTTTGAGGTGTGAGTGTGTGTGTAGGTTGAAGAAGAAGGGAGAAAAATTGTGAGGAATCCGTGAAACGGATTCATCTTACGCGGGTTACTGTTCACAATCCGGCCAGAAATTGGAGGGATTCGTGGAGGGATTGCTGGAGGGATTCTGGGCAGATTTTTTTTTTTTTTTTTTTTTTTTTACTGTTGCATATCCGGCCACTTTCTGGCCGGATTTCCGGCCGGATTGTTGCCGGATTTGAAACAGTGGATTTTTTTTTTTTTTTTTTTTTACAATCCGGCCAGTTTTTGGCCGGATTTCCTGCCGGATTTTCGGCCGGATTCTGTCCAGAATGCTCGAAAAAATTTTCTTTTCTCCCCTGACTATCCGGCCTTCAATCCGGCCAACATTTGGCCGGATTTGCTGCAGAAAAAGCTGTTTTCTGCAGTTTTTCCTCCAAATTTGCTTGGCCAACCTTCCACATTCAACCTACTTCATGTTCTTTGAATAAAATTCAAATTTAACATGATCATGCATGAATATAACTTAAACATGAAACACTTTAAATGCATGAAATGCAGCAATTGAACATGAAAACTCCCTTTTTGCCTTAATATAAACACCTTTGCAATTGAGATCATTTGCATGAACTCTTGCCATTGCCACCTACAAAACACACAAAAACATTAATCGAACAACTAAAACTTACTAAAAACAAGCCAACATGAAGAAAAGTGGAGTTGAAAAGTGATCCAAGCCTTCGTTTTTAAAAGGATCCGAGGTCGTTTTTGAAAGGATCCGAGGTCGGATCATTGTGAGTGAGCTCGGATCAAGAAGTTCGAATTTTTTTCTGATTGCAGAAGTGGATCCGAGGCCTCGGATCCATTGAATCTGCACTTATTGCAGAATTTTTGCAATTTTCAGTTTGACCCCAATTCTTCAAAATACACCCTAGATCATTTCTATGTCAAAATAAACCATTCACGCACATGTAAAATGATCTAAACATGCATTCTAAACCTCTTTAATGCATCAAAAACCACAATTACTGAATTTGAGGTATTGAGATCTTTGATCAAACTTCGCCTTTTCACCTCATTTGGTCACTTTTCCAAAATCTACAAATGAAAAACAACAAAATTACTCAAACTTATACTTTAAACATAAAATCACTCCAAAGTAACACCAACTTAAACAAGCATTGGGTTGCCTCCCAATAAGCGCTTCTTTAAAGTCAATAGCTTGACTTTTTCTCCTCTTTTTTTCAAGGAGGTTTAGTTAACGAATAATCCACCATTTTAGGTCGTGGTGGATCATTAAATGGTGACTTTATAGCCAAAGCCACATGATCTAATGATGTGAGAAATAAAAGTGACTTACCTATCCCAAGTGTTTCATAGATATTACCTTGAATATACACCACTTGAGAACTTACCAAAGGAATTGTCATGAGAGTATCTTGGGCAGGAATACCTTTAGAACCTATACTTTCACTGCACTCCTCAAGAGGGGTGAAAAATGAGTCATTAAAACTCACCTCTTGAGGCTCAAAGTTAGTTTCAAAGGTATTATCATGTGAAATGGATATTTGCTCATTGAAATATAATTGAGATTCATCATTTTCATCCAAATGCAATCCATTTTCACATACAACATTTCCACCATTCATGCTAGGATCATTTTGCAAATTATTAGAAGAAATAACTTCACACAATACATTCAATTGCTCATGTATATCACCAAAGTGAGAAGCTAATTCATCTAACCTTTCCTCAATCCTATCAAAACGGTCGGAGGTTGCATTTGCTAGCTTTTCTATGGCTAAATCAAATTGATTAGAAAAATTTTCTACAGCTAGCTCCCAAGATGCATTAGAATCATTAGCTAATGGTTCATTTTCTAACTCCCAAGGTAGAGGTGTATTAGCTAACTTCTCTATTGCCAACTCCCAAGATGGTTTTGATTCATATTGGACACTTTCAGATTGGTAATCATAAAAATAAGGAGACTCACTATAAGTACATTGATTATCCCAACCATAAGTAGGAGAATTGCTCCAATTAGCACTATATTGATCAAAACAAGGATTGTAATGCTCTAATTCATCATAATAATCCACATTTTGTGCTTGCATACATGTATTAGTAGCATGATAACCTCCACACAAGTCACAAATCACTTGATAAGAATTAAAAACATTAACATTCCTCCTCTGCTCAATTTCATGCATCATGGTGTCCATTTGAACTTGTAACTTAATTACATCAAATTTTGCCTTTAAGCACCTTAAACCATCTTCAAAAGACATACATTCAGTAAATTCTTGGTTACCTCTGTTGAAGGAGCTTTGCACTTGATAACCATCCATTGCCAATCTTCCACTTCTCAAGCATTGTCCTCCAAATTGACCTACCCTTCTCATTACCTAAAATTGCTTTTAAACAACCTCAAAAGCAAAATTAGTAAGAAAAATAGGTAATGAAACATACACATATAAAATACAAAAATAACAGAAAATAACATTCACATTATAACTAATATTATGTCTAAACTAATAAAGTTGCTCTTCACACCGATATTGCCAAATCTTCCCCGGCAACGGCGCCAAAAACTTGACGTGCGCGGAGTATACATATACAATTAAGCTCATCCTAATCAAGTTTTACATTTATAAACTCCTAAATACCCCACACGCGATTTATCGCAAGTATACGAATCGTGAGCGAGTATAGGGTATTAAGGGTCGATCCCACAAGGAAGATTGCAATTACCGGTACTACTTAAGCTTCTCTATTATTTAGACTATCAATGAATTATAACAAATTAAAACCTACTGAAATTATGCAAGAAAATAGCAAATAAAAGCTCCTTGGGTTGTGGTATCCCTAACTACTCATGCAAGTGCTATATTTGGATCATTGAGTACTACATCTAGGCTAGTTATGGTGTAATTTCCTTATGCATTTGAATCCTACTTTCGTAGTGAATCAATTATACTTATAACTAATCCATACCTATTCTCATGGTTATGAAATTAGCTACAAGTTCATTTCTTCAATGAAATTACATGAAATGAATCACTAAAACCACATAAGTGCACCTCTACTTTCGTGAGTGTACTCCCTATGTTTAGCACTTCTTGAACTAGTGTTAAATCTCAATTTTCATTGCAGAAACAACACCTTAGATAATCACAATTAATGGTACCAGATTAATCATGATTTAAGAGCCAAAGTGCTAAATAACTTGCTCAAATCATAGCAATCAAATAACCAAATAATAAACACTAACAATTATAGAAAGTTCAACCAAACCCAAGGCATAAACTTTAGAGACACATATTGAACACAAAATCCAAAACTTGTATATTAACCAAACTTGGAATCAAGTACAAAAGATAAAGAGTTTGGAAGGAATGTAACCCTTGTCACATGAGTTCATCTCCTTGCCTTCTTCATCCTCCATCTTCTTCTTCATCTAGCTAATAAACAACAATGGATAACACTCTACTCTATACTAACCTACTGCTACTACTCAGAAAATGCAAGAGCTACATCTCTGCACTCCAAGCTTCTCCCGTATGTCTCTCTCTCTCTCTTACAATGAATTTGGCTATTTAATGATGAAAATGGTCAAGGAATGAAGCTTTACACTTTCTCCTTACAGCTGGTAATGTCTCTCACATGTCTAGCATCCAATGTGAGTTGGTGGGGGTGAAATTGAGTTTTACGCGTACAGAGCAGCCTTTTCTGACCACAATCCGGCCAGGAATCCGGCCAAATTCAGGTCGGATTGCTACAGCAAATCTGGGCTGCTACAGTGATCCGAGCTGCTACAGTACCTCGGATCCGTATGGATCCGAGCTCGGTTCCACTAACCCAGAAACAACCGAGGGTTCGGATGAATAGTGGATCCGAGTGTGGATCACTTGCTCTGTTTTTGGCCCAAATTCAACCGATCGTTTCTTGATGATAAAGGCTGATTTAGCTCTTGACCAAAACATAAAACTTGTAGCCCTTTGAGTTAGCTTTCCAATGCATCAAGAATCACCTCATTTGGATCTGTGTAGGCTGAGAAATGACCGAAATACCCTTACCTGCTCATTGCCCTGTTCCAGTTTCGACCAGTAGAAATTTGCTATTGTAATTCGGCATTTTGACCTGGAAAACCTTCAAACTGGATTTAGATGTCTCCACCAAAATTGTAGATCTATCTCTTATCTTCAAATTGGTTCAAGAATCATCTTAATCCGATCATTGTAGCTCAAGTTATAGCCGAAATACGAAAATGTGTCAAAACTGTCAAAATACACAAAATCCAAGTAAAAAGTGATAAAAACCTCATTTAATCACTTAAAAGCATTTTTCACCAATTATAGCCAAAATGATTCATATTCTACCAATAATATAACCAAAGTGACTAAAAATAATATAAAATGTCATACAATTATTACGTAAAGTAGTCACTTATCAAACTCCCCCACACTTAAATCATTGCTTGTCCTCAAGCAATCCACACAAAATCAATTACAATGATTTAAGAGGTGAAACAATATATGCACTTTTGTCAAATTTAATTCCTCATGACCTAGAAAATAATCATTATACAATTGTTCAAATTACATTAAATACTCATAATATCAAGTAAAGGAAAGATAATTATACCTTAATTCAACAAGTTAAACTTAATCTCTTACCCCAACCTAATTTCACAAATAAGCAACCCACATAGTCGATTTATAGCCTTCCTCCTCCTATAATCATCTTTTTCTCAAAATTTTACAACTAAGAGGGATTTATTCATACTAATTTTACTTAAATAGTGAAAATGCCTTTTTACGCGAAAATCGACACTTTTAGGTGAAGATCCCCGGTTACTCAACATTTCACTTATTCAAGTTGCTATGCATACTCTTAATTCAAATACCTTTTTACGCGAAAATCGACATTTTTAGATGCCAACCCCCGGTTACTGGGTACGAGAATCATTGGAGTAGAACAATTTTTATTTACTTTCTTTTCTTTTTTTATTTATTTATTTTTTATTTTTTATTTTTCCCTCATAGAAAAATATATAAAAATAATCAAAGGAGGAGTATAACCTTTATCGACTATATCAATCACTTACTTGCAAAATTAAGTAAAGAGAAGAAATCTCATTAAACATGTAAAATTATAGGCATAATTTTCCTCACTTTACCAAATATACTTTCTAAAATGTAAAAATTCTAATTGCATAATACTATTTCCAAGTTAAATGAGGACTAAACCTTCCAAAATACACATAAAGTTTCAACAATTGGAAGAATAAAACACTTAAGGTTGGAATACTTTGCCCTTTTTGAATGAAAATGCAAAAATTTGAAGAACTTTTGGGCCATAGTGAAATATTGGAAAAGATTTTAGAAAATTTTTTACAGAGTTTCTCCTTATAAATGGATGAAAACTCCCTGCCAACAAACCCAATTTCAAGCAAATTATCCACATGGCAAATAATTCAAACACAATTCCAATATTTCTAAGCATTTAAATCCACAAAATATCATCACATAGCATTAGAATGCAAGTTCACATATTTCCTCCCCCACACTTAAACTTCACATTGTCCTCAATGTGAGAAAAGGAAAATAAATAAAGAGTAAAAGAAAATACTGCTCAATTGAACTTGCGCAATCCGAATCCATGTCCAAGTGATGAATTTCCAACCGTATTTGAGAAAGAATGGAGAGTTCACTTATTGCACCCTGAAAAAGACAAAATCAAAACAAATAAATTTCTTAAAAATAAAAGGTTGCAATCAACAAAATCATGCAATTCAAGGAAAAAGGAAAAATGATCAAGCATATGGAACCATACAATGTTCAAGGGATAAAAACATGAAATGAGCTAATCTTTACTAATCAAATATATGCATTAGTATCCAAAGCAAAGGGAAGCTAATTTCACACAAAAAATCCACAATCATGAACAAAATAAGTTCCATTTATACATTTTGTCCTCAATGATCAAATCCCCGCAAGTACAAAAGTAATCTCAAAATGGAGGCAAACACACCAAACCAAAATATAAATGACCTTCGTGAGAATTCATGAAATACTAAAAACTATTGAACCACAAAAATTGTAAGTGCATTTATGAATTTCATCAATTAAGGTCATCTTCAATTCACCTCTTCTTTTAGAATTACCTAAGAATTCACAAAATCATTCAATCAAGCACCTTTTCATTCATTAGATAATCTAAATTACTCACATAAATATAAAAAACTCCCACTAAGCTAATTAAAATGCTACATTTGGCTACTTAATATGCAACTTCGTCATCAAGCCAAATTAAGCATAAAACTAGCAAGAATTCACCAAATAAGTACAATAAATGCAAATCACAAAATATAGTTATCACTAACAATCACCAATAGCATCAATAAGCTCAAATAAATGCACCTAACTTCACATATTAAAAATTGCCTAAAAATAGAAAATATTCAATCATGGCAAAATTCAAATAACAAAGTTAGGTGAAGAATTGTTACCTCAAGGTGGTTTGGTGATGTTTAGAGATCAATATGATGTGAAAACCCTCAAAAAACTTACTCCAATTTGACCTCAATTGAGTGATTTCAAGAAGGTAGAACCCTAACTAATGGTAAGCTTGAAACCACTTTAGAGTTGTTTTTGAAAAAATATGAACTATGAAATTCACTCTAGAGGATAGGAGAAAGTGATTTGGTGAAGGTTATTTGAAGATTAAATGGTGTGGTGTTTTAGTGAGTGGTGTGTGTTTGAGGTGTTAGTGTGTGAGTTGGGTTGAAGAAGAAGGGAGAAAAATTGTGAGGAATCCGTGAAACGGATTCATCTTACGCTGGTTACTGTTCACAATCCGGCCAGAAATTGGAGGGATTCGTGGAGGGATTCTGGGCAGAAATTTTTTTTTTTATTTTTTATTTTTTTTACTGTTGCATATCCGGCCACTTTCTGGCCAGATTTCCGGCCGGATTGTTGGCCGGATTTGCTACAGTGGATTTTTGGCCGGATTTTCGGCCGGATTCTGTCCAGAATGCTCGAAAAAATTTTCTTTTCTCCCCTGACTATCCGGCCTTCAATCCGGCCAACATTTGGCCGGATTTGCTGCAGAAAAAGCTGTTTTCTGCAGTTTTTCCTCCAAATTTGCTTGGCCAACCTTCCACATTCAACCTACTTCATGTTCTTTGAATAAAATTCAAATTTAACATGATCATGCATGAATATAACTTAAACATGAAACACTTTAAATGCATGAAATGCAGCAATTGAACATGAAAACTCCCTTTTTGCCTTAATATAAACACCTTTGCAATTGAGATCATTTGCATGAACTCTTGCCATTGCCACCTACAAAACACACAAAAACATTAATCGAACAACTAAAACTTACTAAAAACAAGCCAACATGAAGAAAAGTGGAGTTGAAAAGTGATCCAAGCCTTCGTTTTTAAAAGGATCCGAGGTCGTTTTTGAAAGGATCCGAGGTCGGATCATTGTGAGTGAGCTCGGATCAAGAAGTTCGAATTTTTTTCTGATTGCAGAAGTGGATCCGAGGCCTCGGATCCATTGAATCTGCACTTATTGCAGAATTTTTGCAATTTTCAGTTTGACCCCAATTATTCAAAATACACCCTAGATCATTTCTATGTCAAAATAAACCATTCACGCACATGTAAAATGATCTAAACATGCATTCTAAACCTCTTTAATGCATCAAAAACCACAATTACTGAATTTGAGGTATTGAGATCTTTGATCAAACTTCGCCTTTTCACCTCATTTGGTCACTTTTCCAAAATCTACAAATGAAAAACAACAAAATTACTCAAACTTATACTTTAAACATAAAATCACTCCAAAGTAACACCAACTTAAACAAGCATTGGGTTGCCTCCCAATAAGCGCTTCTTTAAAGTCAATAGCTTGACTTTTTCTCCTCTTTTTTTCAAGGAGGTTTAGTTAACGAATAATCCACCATTTTAGGTCGTGGTGGATCATTAAATGGTGACTTTATAGCCAAAGCCACATGATCTAATGATGTGAGAAATAAAAGTGACTTACCTATCCCAAGTGTTTCATAGATATTACCTTGAATATACACCACTTGAGAACTTACCAAAGGAATTGTCATGAGAGTATCTTGGGCAGGAATACCTTTAGAACCTATACTTTCACTGCACTCCTCAAGAGGGGTGAAAAATGAGTCATTAAAACTCACCTCTTGAGGCTCAAAGTTAGTTTCAAAGGTATTATCATGTGAAATGGATATTTGCTCATTGAAATATAATTGAGATTCATCATTTTCATCCAAATGCAATCCATTTTCACATACAACATTTCCACCATTCATGCTAGGATCATTTTGCAAATTATTAGAAGAAATAACTTCACACAATACATTCAATTGCTCATGTATATCACCAAAGTGAGAAGCTAATTCATCTAACCTTTCCTCAATCCTATCAAAACGGTCGGAGGTTGCATTTGCTAGCTTTTCTATGGCTAAATCAAATTGATTAGAAAAATTTTCTACAGCTAGCTCCCAAGATGCATTAGAATCATTAGCTAATGGTTCATTTTCTAACTCCCAAGGTAGAGGTGTATTAGCTAACTTCTCTATTGCCAACTCCCAAGATGGTTTTGATTCATATTGGACACTTTCAGATTGGTAATCATAAAAATAAGGAGACTCACTATAAGTACATTGATTATCCCAACCATAAGTAGGAGAATTGCTCCAATTAGCACTATATTGATCAAAACAAGGATTGTAATGCTCTAATTCATCATAATAATCCACATTTTGTGCTTGCATACATGTATTAGTAGCATGATAACCTCCACACAAGTCACAAATCACTTGATAAGAATTAAAAACATTAACATTCCTCCTCTGCTCAATTTCATGCATCATGGTGTCCATTTGAACTTGTAACTTAATTACATCAAATTTTGCCTTTAAGCACCTTAAACCATCTTCAAAAGACATACATTCAGTAAATTCTTGGTTACCTCTGTTGAAGGAGCTTTGCACTTGATAACCATCCATTGCCAATCTTCCACTTCTCAAGCATTGTCCTCCAAATTGACCTACCCTTCTCATTACCTAAAATTGCTTTTAAACAACCTCAAAAGCAAAATTAGTAAGAAAAATAGGTAATGAAACATACACATATAAAATACAAAAATAACAGAAAATAACATTCACATTATAACTAATATTATGTCTAAACTAATAAAGTTGCTCTTCACACCGATATTGCCAAATCTTCCCCGGCAACGGCGCCAAAAACTTGACGTGCGCGGAGTATACATATACAATTAAGCTCATCCTAATCAAGTTTTACATTTATAAACTCCTAAATACCCCACACGCGATTTATCGCAAGTATACGAATCGTGAGCGAGTATAGGGTATTAAGGGTCGATCCCACAAGGAAGATTGCAATTACCGGTACTACTTAAGCTTCTCTATTATTTAGACTATCAATGAATTATAACAAATTAAAACCTACTGAAATTATGCAAGAAAATAGCAAATAAAAGCTCCTTGGGTTGTGGTATCCCTAACTACTCATGCAAGTGCTATATTTGGATCATTGAGTACTACATCTAGGCTAGTTATGGTGTAATTTCCTTATGCATTTGAATCCTACTTTCGTAGTGAATCAATTATACTTATAACTAATCCATACCTATTCTCATGGTTATGAAATTAGCTACAAGTTCATTTCTTCAATGAAATTACATGAAATAAATCACTAAAAACCACATAGATGCACCTCTACTTTCGTGAGTGTACTTCCTATGTTTAGCACTTCTTGAACTAGTGTTAAATCTCAATTTTCATTGCAGAAACAACACCTTAGATAATCACAATTAATGGTACCAGATTAATCATGATTTAAAGAGCCAAAGTGCTAAATAACTTGCTCAAATCATAGCAATCAAATAACCAAATAATAAACACTAACAATTATAGAAAGTTCAACCAAACCCAAGGCATAAACTTTAGAGACACATATTGAACACAAAATCCAAAACTTGTATATTAACCAAACTTGGAATCAAGTACAAAAGATAAAGAGTTTGGAAGGAATGTAACCCTTGTCACATGAGTTCATCTCCTTGCCTTCTTCATCCTCCATCTTCTTCTTCATCTAGCTAATAAACAACAATGGATAACACTCTACTCTATACTAACCTACTGCTACTACTCAGAAAATGCAAGAGCTACATCTCTGCACTCCAAGCTTCTCCCGTATGTCTCTCTCTCTCTCTTACAATGAATTTGGCTATTTAATGATGAAAATGGTCAAGGAATGAAGCTTTACACTTTCTCCTTACAGCTGGTAATGTCTCTCACATGTCTAGCATCCAATGTGAGTTGGTGGGGGTGAAATTGAGTTTTACGCGTACAGAGCAGCCTTTTCTTACTACAATCCGGCCAGGAATCCGGCCACAAATCCGGCCAAATTCAGGCCGGATTGCTACAGTAAATCTGGGCTGCTACAGTGATCCGAGCTGCTACAGTACCTCGGATCCGTATGGATCCGAGCTCGGTTCCACTAACCCAGAAACAACCGAGGGTTCGGATGAATAGTGGATCCGAGTGTGGATCACTTGCTCTGTTTTTGGCCCAAATTCAACCGATCGTCTCTTGATGATAAAGGCTGATTTAGCTCTTGACCAAAACATAAAACTTGTAGCCCTTTGAGTTAGCTTTCCAATGCATCAAGAATCACCTCATTTGGATCTGTGTAGGCTGAGAAATGACCAAAATACCCTTACCTGCTCATTGCCCTGTTCCAATTTCGACCAGTAGAAATTTTCTATTGTAATTCGGCATTTTGACCTGGAAAACCTTCAAACTGGATTTAGATGTCTTCACCAAAATTGTAGATCTATCTCTTATCTTCAAATTGGTTCAAGAATCATCTTAATCCGATCATTGTAGCTCAAGTTATAGCCGAAATACGAAAATGTGTCAAAACTGTCAAAATACACAAAATCCAAGTAAAAAGTGATAAAAACCTCATTTAATCACTTAAAAGCATTTTTCACCAATTATAGCCAAAATGATTCATATTCTACCAATAATATAACCAAAGTGACTAAAAATAATATAAAATGTCATACAATTATTACGTAAAGTAGTCACTTATCAGCAGTAGCAAAAAATAAAAGATACCATGGCATTAGATTTTTAACATATTTAAACCTATTACTTTGAGATACTCTTTCCACTAGATGTTCAATTTCTTTCTAATCTTTTCATGTCTTATCCATAGTATTGAAAATAAACATTATACGCTTTAATAGCTTTTAAAATATTTTAAATTGGAGTGTAAAATAACTATTATGGGCATATAAGTGATAATTACTTCAATTAAGATATTCTTTTTATTTGCTAAACCTTAACTTATTAAAACTCTAAGGATTTTTTACAAATTAGTTTTCGATGTTATACTGTAATACTTAGGATTGTGGCAGTATAAGTTTTCAGTTAATAATACAGACGATGATAGGTAAATGGGGTTATATATCAATGTAAAGCCTAAGGTTGCAAAAGAATTAGATATTAAGAATGAATTATTTCATTTTGTAAAGGGTATAAGAAGATAATTCATATTTCAGAAATAATTAAAATTTGTCTTAACAAATGTCTTATCTTATTAAATAAAATACATTTTTATTTACCTCTCTCACATTTAAAGTTGTCTTTGAATACTAATTTAAATATAATAATTCTATGCATTGATTTATTTTTGCAATATTATATAACAATTCTTAATATAATTATTTAATTTTATATGTAAAATAATAAATAAGTAGTAGCAATTCAATCGGATTCTTTATTATTAGTTGGAATTCTTCAGAATCGCATTCAATGCCCCTGGAAGATTCGACGAGAGATTAGGCAGATTTGGCAGTTGGTGAAAGATCCTGATCGTTTTTCGCATTGCTATAGGGAAGCTAACAAAGTTGCTGATGCGCTGTCCAATGTGGGCGTATTTCATCCAGAGCATCAAGTCAAGCTTTACGAGGCCTTTAATTCGTTCCCAACTATGGCTCGTGGGGCCATTCGACTTGATAGATTAGGAATGCCTTCAATTCGGAAAAGTAAGCGTATGAAGGGCTGAGAACAAAGGACAACTGGAGCTCATATGCGGTTGAATGAGAAATGGAGGTTTTGTGTTTGATTTAAAAAAAAAAAAAAAAAAGTAGTAGCAATTCACAATTAAAAAGAGAAGTTTTATTCCAAGGTAACACGTGCAACGCTCGTGTATTTTCCTAGTGTGTATATAGATGTATGTGTGTGTATATATATATTCCATTATTATGAAATTCATAAATATTCATATATGAAGTAGTAATCCCACCATTAACTACTTCATTTATGAATATTTTATGAATTTCGTAGTAATAAAAATAGATGTTCTACTGAGACAGTATTTGTAACTTGTTATCCTCTTGCCTAGCAGGTAAAGATTTACCCCCATGGATATGAGAGTTTAACTACATTATATTGGTAGAATTGATGTTGTATATTTGAAAGAGTATAAATATAGACACACACACATATGCTGATTTAACTCTTGTTTTGATATGACAAACATTATTTGATGAAGTTGTTTAAGTCTATAGGTTGCTTTAACTGAACATTTTGTGGTGCGTGGTGCAGAAGATAGGGTCTCAAAGGAAGTAGGGACATTTAAGAAAAAGTTAGATTTTCTTAGGTTGTTTAGGGTAATTTCTTGTAATCCTTAAATCTGTACCTAATTGCCTAATAGTATTGAATTCTTTGGTCGACCCATAGTACAGTCTCTTTCACCCAATTATATGCATAAAGATTTTTTGTATATTTTGATTTTGTGGTATGACTTGTGACTCGATTGATTCTCTCTTATATTCAAATTATCCATTATTTCATCAAATCAATCAAATGATTTTTAAATCAAAATCCTAGATTTGTCATTTTAGAAATCTAGATTGATTTCCTTTGTTGAATTCTTATTCTGTGATAGACTGAAATTCAAATATGATTGCCTCATTAAAACTTGATAGATTTGCTTGATTGTAAAACAAAGTATTCCTTTACATTTATATTGTGTCCTGTTTCATTTTTTAAGTGAAGGAAATATTCTTGCAAAATCTAGTAGTCATAGATTAAGTATTTCCATATGAGTAAACTGTGTGATTTTCAAATCATTTCCTTGGAGCCATACTTAATCTTTTTCTTCTCAAGGCTAGTCAGTCCAAAGTTTTATAAAAACTCAAATCTTCTCCATTTTTAACCACGACTTTCTAAATAGTTTTGAAGTGAAAAACCTTTTAGTGTGTTATTATGGTTGTAAATAAAATTGTCTATCGAGCTCTTTGTAATCTTAGCAATTTTTGCAAAATTTTTGAGCGACTTAGTAGAGTTGTATCATGCTAGAATCGATTCTATGTGGTTTGATCTTCTTTAGTGTTAGGGAAGTTGTTTGGTTTGATGTTCTCTAGTGATAAGGAAGTTGTGGTTTGAAGACCTCCGAGCGTAGCACTTTGAAAAGGAGCTGCTATGTAAAGTGGAACAATTTCCTCCACTATAAACAAAAGGAGTTCATTGCAATAACATATCTATTTGCAAAATTCTAAGGGAAGAAAGACCCTGGGTGGCGGACATAGGTGTAATATCCCTAAAATTTATTCTTTTACCATTTTAGATGGTTGAATGAACATAGACATACTGCTAAACAATATTATTATTGCTCAAATCTTTTTGACACAAGATTCAATGAATGTGGCCATGATTAAAATCATATTTTATTTTTTTTAGTTTCCATGACTAAGTTCTAAAGTTATTTGGCATCATAGATATTTTACAACCTATCAAATAGTCTCAATCAATCAAGCATGCTTCCTTCGTATATGACATTTCCAACTACCAGTTAACATCTTACCTTTTCAACCTTACATTGCTTTCTCCAAAATGACATTACCAAAATTAAACGTGGGGTTTATATGCCATAAACACAAATTTATCCCTATTTTCTTAAATTGACAAATTAACGACACACATACACAGAAGGTTGAGAGTGAGAATGAGAGAATGTTTAGGTGAGAGAGAAAACAAAAGAGAAGAAGTGACTAGATCGGTAGCAGGCTTCATTTCAAAGAAAAAAAAATGCAATTTCATTCCATTATATGTTCAATATAGGAGCCATCTCTCAAAGGAAAAAAGAAAAGAAAATTTCTTTGCATTATTTTAAGTCTTTATTGTGGAGAAAAAATGTGCTGCTGCATTTGTCTCTCTATAACAGTGAGCAAGAAGAAAAAACTAGGGTTACGCCGGATTAGGGTCATGCATGGCTGCTCCACAGCCGGAGGTTGGAGGTGGGAGTCTCTTGTTAATTTGCTGAAGTGTTGCGGGATCAGCCCGCCCTCTCGCCATGCAAAATCAAGGCTGTTTCGCAATTCTTAGGAGAACCAGCGGTTCTGTTCTCTGACAACGACATTGCTAAGATGGCTACGCCTTTCAAGTTTGCACTTGTGGGGAAGTTTTCCCATGGAAGGCCAAGCCTGGACACAATACGTAAACCCTTTCAGGTAATCGGTTTTCAATCCAAATTCCCAATAGGAGTCTTAGATTAGAGGCATATCCTTATTTAGTTCTCAATAGAAGATGACTATCTGCGATGTTGGCTTAAAGGGTTATGGATGATTTCTGGTTTTCCTCTGCGAGTATTCAAGTGGACATCGGATTTTAAACTCAATAGTGAATCCTCCCATGCACCAGTGTGGCTCTCGTTTGAATTGTTACCAGTTCATTTTTTTGATAAATCTTCTCTGTTCTCCATAGCAAGTGCGATTGGCACCCCCCTCAAGATTGATGCGGTTCCAACAGCATTATCATGGCCAAGCGCTGCAAGGGTGTGTATAGATTTGGACCTTCTAAAGGAACATCCGAATCGTATTTGGATAGGAGTCGGCCGAAGTGGTTTTTGGCAGAAGATTGACCATGATAATCTGCCGTCTTATTGCTCTTTCTGCAACAAATAGGGCCACGCAAATTTAGATTGTCGGCGTAACAGACAACAAAAAGAAATGAAGGAAATAGTGCAGGCTGCTTAGGACGCTAATATAGCATATATCCCAAAGGAGAAAGGAAACAAAAAGGGAAAGGAAGTTGTGGTGACTGATCAGGTCGCCCACGACTTGGAAGATTGCACAGTCATCCATATTTTAGGTAAGGGTGATGTTGTCCCCGTTCCACAACTTGCTGGATTAAAAGAGAAAGACAAAGTTGTGAATGATCGCGCTGTCAGTGCCTTGGAAGCAATAGAAATTGATCAAGTCATCTGTAGCTTGGGGAAATATGTGCCAGCCCTTTTGCAGAATCCTATCGATAGAAATTTGAGAAAACATCAGCTTCCAGAGGCTCAGCTAACGCTGGGGAGGCTCTTCGATGATATGGCAATCACTTATAATGTTCAGGATGGTAAGACCGCAAAGGGTGGTTCCTACTCAAATAGTAAAGATGCGGCAGTGCCCCTAGATACCATAGACCAAAGCCTGCTGTTAGAATCCCTTAAACAATTTAGCGCCTCCTTGACCTAGCTATTACCAATGGTTGCTCAGGAACAAGAAGGCTTCACTACTATGGTCTCGAAAACATTCAGGAAAAAGAGATGTCATTTTCAACTCCTGCGACAAATTTTAACCAAGCAAGCTTCTAAAACCATTGGTATTTCATTTCCATCTATTTCCAATGAATAGCTTCTTACTTTGGAATATTAGGGGAGCGGTGGGTAGATCTTCTGTCCATCGCTTGAAACATTTAGTTCGATTACATAATATTTCAGTTCTGGTTCTTCTTGAACTATTGGTGAAGACGTCTCACATTGAAGTTCTTCGATCGAAACTCTCTTTTGATTTTTTCTTGTTCGATATATCTAGTAAAATCTGGATCATACGGAGGTCTGGCTTCCATTTTACTGTTTTGCGCAATTTCGAATAGCTGCTTCACGTTATGGTTGCGCATGATTCTTGGGCTAATGTGGTGAATGCTACTGTTGTCTATGCAAAATGTAAGCAGTCTGAAAGACGGGCCTTGTGGTCAGAATTAGGAACCATTGCTAGCACCATCACAAGACTATGGCTTGTTTGTTGGGATTTCAACATTATATCTTCAGTTACGGAGTATGTAGGAAGAGCTACTCAGGATTTGGGGGCCATTGCTGACTTTAACGAGGCAATCTCAAGCTGCTGTCTCACGGAGGTACCTTTCTCAGGTAGTTTATATGCTTGGTCAAGGGTTAGAGATGGTGCTAGAGTTTGGAAGCGGTTAGATCGAGCTCTCGTAAACCAGCAATAGTTGGATCTCGCGCCCAACATGTTAGTCTAACACCTCAATCGTACCGCTTTTGATCATTTCCCACTACTATTGAAAATGCAGTCAGACTATTCCCGCATGCCAAAAGCCTTTTAAGTTCCAAAATTTTTGGATTTCAGGCACCAGCCTTCTTCAAGTGGTGTGCAAGAATTGGAACTTACCCGTCCAGGGGTATGATATGTACTCTCTGGCATTCAAGTTAAAGAGACTAAAAGACTGCTTAAGGTTTGGAACAAGCAACATTTTGGGGACATTTTTCAAGCAGTGAAGCAGCGTGAAATGGAGGTTCAACAAAGGGATATTCAATACAAAACACAACAAACGGAAGAGGCAAGAAGTGCACTACATCAGGCTCAAACTCAGCTCCTCTTAAGCTTAAAGAATGAAGGCATCAAAAGGTGAGATTAAAATGGACCAAAGAAGGTGACAGCAACATGAGTTTTTTTCATGCCTCAGTCTGGGACAAGAGAGCTAAACTCACTATCCATAGAATTAAGGATGGAACTGGTGCATGGGTCGAAGATGAAGATCAAATTGTAGTTGTGGCCGTTAATATTTTCAAAGATCTGTTATCAGTAGAGAATGTAGATAATGTCGAGGTGCTAATCCAGCACATCCCCGCCCTTATGTCCATGGATCAAAATAAGCAGTTGTTGCGGGAGGTCACCTTAGAAGAAATCAAACAGGTTGTATTTGAACTCGACGGCAATAGTGCCCTGGGTTCAGATGGCTTTTTCAGGGTTTTCTTCACTAACTATTGGGACATTGTCGCAGAGGATATTTTATAGGCAACCAAACATTTTATGGCTAGAACCTCAATTCTGAAGGGTATTTCCAGTCCGCCAATCGCTTTAATCCCAAAGAAATCGAATCCTTCAACATTCGCAGACTTCCAACCATTTAGCTTGTGCACATTCGTCAATAAAATCTTTACAAAGGTGCTAGCTAATAGATTGCGAGAATTTTGCTGGGCATTATCTTGCAAGAGCAGTCCGCTTTCGTCCCATTGCAAGACATATCCGAAAATGTACTTCTTGCGTAAGAGCTAGTGCGGTCAATCAATAGGGGGGCGTGGGGGCATAATTGCATATTCAAATTACATATGATAAAGGCTTTTGATAGAGTTTCGTGGTTGTTTTTAGAATTGCTACTGGGAAAGTTTGGTTTTCATTCCAGTTTCATTAGGGTCATTATCAATAACCTCTCCCAGAGTTAGTTCTCCGTTCTGGTGAATGGTAAATCAAGGGCTTTTTTTCCAGGTGTGACGATCCCACCTCCCCCTAAGGAGAACCAAAGGGTTCGGTGGACCGCCTGCCCAACTCTCGCCTAGACTCACTACAATGCTTAAAAAAAAATATCGATTCCAATGACTACATCTAAATATGCCAAAATAATAACACGACTATAATATTTCATTACACAAGTACATTCAAGGATACAAATCTCAAGTCAACTACATCGAGTTCCAAATCTTAAGATTCCCCAAAGGTCAGTTACAAAATACCAAACTATACAAAAGACTAGCCTTCACTAGTATCTTCCAATCACTTCCTTCACGTCACTCTCCTGTTAAGGAATAACAAATGGAATGGGATGAGCAAACGCCCAGTGAGGCCAAGAAAAACAGGCAAACAAATAAGTACAACTAGCATTAAAGTTTATACAAGAAGATAGCCATGATATTCATATAACTCACAAAGGAAAACAAAACACAATCAATAAGGATACAGAAACTCTCAGAAGTTAATTTCCACTTTCATTACCCAGGCCCAAGTTACACGGTTGGCCAATGGGTTGGGGTGCCCCACAGAAGTATAAGTGGTCGATGAGACGTCGCTCCAATCGATTTAGAGTTGTTTATAGTTCTGAATCGACATGAGAGGTACCTCCCACCCGAATTGGTATGGTACATACTATCGCTTAGAGAACTGGGTCGATGAGACATCGCTCCAATCGACTTAGAATTGTTTATAGTTCTGAGTCGACATGAGAGGTACCTCCCACCCGAATTGATGTGGTACATACTATCACTTAGAGAACTGGGTCAATAAGACATCGCTCCAATCGACTTAGAATTGTTTATAGTTCTGAGTCGACATGAGAGGTACCTCCCACCCGAATTGGTGTGGTACATACTATTGCTTAGAGAACCGATTATAGCACTGAGACGGTATGAGAGGCACCTCCCACCCGAATTGGTGTGGTACATACTATCACTTAGAGAATCAATTATAACACTGAGACGGTATGAGAGGCACCTCCCACCCAAACAGGGTATAGTACATGCATCCGTTCAGAGCTTACAAGTTAAACATATTCATGTACAATTACCAAACATATGCATTCATGTAACAAGTATCACATAATTAAAAGAGAGAGAGAGGACGAGAGCGATAAAGTACACCCTCCCCTCGGCAAGTTTACGTATCATGTATAACACTTGTACAATTAACATTTCAATCACATAAGCATTTAACATGCACTTGACACTCACCACTAGTCAAGGGCAAAATAAGAGTGAAGCGAGAAGTCAAACGAGCTCTTCGAAGTTCTCGTGACCACCTGAGACATATACAATCATAGTTACCTAGGTGCTCGACCAAGGTTAAAAGAAAGATATTTTCTCACTTCTCACTCTCAAGGTCACAAGTTCGAGCTAAATGAAAGAAACTTTTCTAGCTAAATCGTTAAAATAATGCTCAAGAGAACTCGAAGGTGGTTTTTTGTTCAAGTCGTGGTAAGTAATCTCATATCCAAGAGAAAGTACCATTTTCACTTTCAGCACGAAAATCGAGAAAAATGGTAAATGGTTTTCATTTCCCAAAACTTTAAGTCTCATGTCCAAACCTAAAAAGGCAAAGAGCATGCACATTATCCAAACTAATGGAGTTAAAAACTCGTTTAAAACTCCACTCATTTTCATAGAAAAATATCAAAGTTAAGGTTCCAAGATTCAAGTATAAAACTAGTGCAATTCACCAAGAACTACTCTAGTCAAAACGCTCCCTTTTTGGAGTTTAAACTCACGGAAATTGAGGCATAAAACTGGGGTTTGAAGTTCATTTCTCAAGTATAAAAAAAAAGTGTCATTAACCAAGAATGTGGAACAACCAAGAAAATGCGTTAAGAGAGGTTTAACCTTCGAAAACTAAGATTCGAAATGAAAGTTTAAAGTTCCAAAGGAACCGTGTATTCAACCATGAAATTACACCTAAAACAGTCCAACAATCACAAAGAAAGGGGAAACAGTTATCGTTTTGAAAAAAAAAAAAAAAAATCACAAAGGAAGGGGAAAAGTTCTTTAAAAGTGTATTTGTTTGAAATCGAAAATTCCCAGCTCAAAGTGACACTACTTGGAAAAATCGTATCTCGAGTTTCGTAAGTCCAAAAATTGAAAACTTTATACCGTTGGAAACTAAGCTTAAAGCACTAAAACTTTCTAGAAGATACTTTTCTCTGACTTCAATTTGATGTTCTAGACAGGACAGAGCAAAACAGGCTTGCAAATTCAGTGAAATTTGAAAATTCGGCAAAATTCATAGAAATGGAATTAGCCCTTGAAATTCGTAACACAATAAGAGTTTCAAACACAATAAACGGAACTAAATTTGGAGTTTTAAGCATCAAGATATAACAGTTAAAGTCGGCTAAATCTTGCAAACTGATCAGTGAATTTCCAGAGTTAAAGACCAATCTTTGGGGCATTATTGGGATATCGAAATGGTATTGAAATTACACCAAATCTGGTACACTTAAACTTCTGTATGTGGAATACCTCTCTATCAAATTATAGGCAAAAACTCACGTGGGAAGGTGGATAACAAAATGACCAAAGTTCGTGAAATTTTCAAAGCAAATCTGCCAACCCACTCTTTCTTTCTTTTCAAATGTTTGGTACGATGAAATCAGCCCCAAATCGATCCATTTTTGAAAACAAGGTTCTAAAAACATTTAACAAGCAATTGATGGTTAAATGGTACTAAAATTTTTGAAATATAACCTCCCAAAACAGGTTTGACCATTCGGTCAGCAAGAAAGGAAAAACTTCCAGTTTCCCAGCTTTGTCGCACTTTCGAAATCAGACCACATCTCACTCAATCCAAGTTCAAATTAAGAATGGTTTATGGCGTTGTAAACTAGGTTCAAAATGCTACATTTCATCAGAATGAGTCATTTCCAAAATCAGTTCACAAGTGTGAGAAAATTAAACCACAAAATACAGCTTCTCCATTCCTCTCGGACAGACAGTCACAACAGGACAGTCAACTTTGCTGAATCACTACGGTTCACTCAGTTCGAACTAGCAGGTGCTTTTTATACTGTTAGAAAGCTATGAATGTCTAGTTTTGAATAACGCAAACAACACTCAATTTGACTTTTGTACAGAGAGTTACGTTCGAACAAAGAACACTGTCTGAGAACCCCTGCTATACGATTTTTTTTTCCAGATTTGAACCTTGCCAAAACTCAAGTTTTGTGCAACCAAATGAAACGATATTTGGAAGGTATTTTCCACACACATAATACAACATATATCACTTAGTTTAACAGCCATACAATCAATAAAAGTCCAAATTCAAAGCAGGACAACAAAACAGAATTTCGGCCAGCTCTCTCCCTCTCCTCTCGGTTTCTCTCTTTCTTTTTCCTCTTCCAGTTTCTACCATTAAAACTCATCACAAACACTCTAAAAACACACATAAACATCATGGCAGCCCTCATATAACCAAGGTGGGAGTTCATAGAGCCCACTTCAACCAACCAAATCCAACCAACAACAACAAGAAGGAAGCTACAAGCTTCAAAGCCAAGAAATAAAACAAGAAAGCAAGAGTTGTGGTAGGAAATATTTATACCTTCCAAGCAACTAAATCCTTGATGAAATCAGATTTTTCCCACCAAAAACTCTCTTAAGAACCCCCACAAGATGTTGCCTTTCTTCAAGCTAAGATGAATCTTCAAGAACTAGAAGGTTGGATGAAGATTTGGAACAAGATTGGAGCCAAAGAAATGGAGTTTTTCTTCTTCTTTTTTTTTTCTCTTGGTTGGTCGGCTGACTATGGAGAGAAAGAGGAGGGTTTGGTGTGTTGGAGCTTGTGAGGGAAGATTGGAAGAAAGTAGCTTTATGTTGGGTACAAAGTCAACTTTGAATAGTTACCGAAATAGTGTCGTGCACTACCGATTCTTCTCTTGTTTGACACACTCATGCACTAATCCTCCAATGTAATTCCTTTAACACTGTAATTACTCACTCTTACGAGTCTAGTATTAATTTCTTAAATCTTTAATTAGTCGCACGGTGTGACTTTCGAGAAATTTTGCGACGCGCGCGTGATAAAGCGAAAATTTGAACTCACTCACCTCTAATCCCTCAATTAACTTTTCTTAGTCCACTATTGACCATTCTTAATTCTCCAAGATTATTGCACTCTCGGATCGAATATTACCTAGAAAAACGTGTATTCGCTATTCCTTTACTAAACGAGTCGCAGAAAATTAATTTTGCTAACGGGGCGTTTTAAAAATATGAGTAAGATATTGTTCCAAGTAAATGGATTTAAAATGGTTGAAATAAATTATTTGGAGAAAACGGTTGAATAAATAATTATATAGGCCAATAAAATAAGATAAAAATAAGAAAATTTTCAGGTCCTCACATCCTTCCCTCCTTGAAAGGAATTTCGTTCTCGAAATTCATACTTTGATTTAGAAGCAATTCTGAATATTTCTCCTGGATCTCCTCTTCTACTTCCCAAGTCTTTCTCCATTCCATGATTTCTCCATAAAATTTTCACTAGAACGATTTGTTTGCATCTTAACTCCTTCACTTTTCGATCAAAAATCTTTACCGGCCTTTCTTTATATAACAATTCTCATCAAGTCCTACTTCTCCCATTTAAAACTCACACTTATTGACCTTAACAAAAGTTGGTGCTCTCTCGGAATTTTTAAAACTATTCTCAGGTGTCGTTCATGATCTTATCACAGGTCTAAAGGTGTGGAACAATAATTAAATATATATATAAGCCGTAAAATCAATTAAAGCAAAGTAAAATTTTCATATATTATAAAAGATCGTAATAGTTATATCGAGTTAGGATAACTTCATTAAATCATTCCAAAAGAAAGGGGAAACAACAAGATCATAGCGAAACGTGCTAAGTCGCAATATACAAAACAACAAAAGGATGTCATCCCCTATACAAAATTACAACCTCTAAAAGTGCCGGTCTAACTTAGGGTAAAACTACGATCCCTATTTTTCGAGTGGGGTCAGATCCATCCCTACTCGTAGAGTTTCCAATACTTGGATCTCTCTTACTATTATTAGCATTAATCACTCCTTCTGGCACTCAATTGATTTGCAATGGACCTAGTATGTTGTTGAGAATTTTCTTCTCCCTTAGAAGCTCTAGGGCAATTCGAAAACTTATACTCGGTACTACCGCACCTCAGACATTTTCCTTGCTTTCTCCAGCACTTGGCCTCAGTGTAGTTAATCTTACCACAGTATCCACAAGTTACGTGAGGAGTCACGGCTTGACCAGTTTGAGAATTTCCTTTTTGTTAATCTCGTCTACTCTGATTTCCTTTTGGCGGGGCTTCCCTTGATGGAGTGTCTCTGGATTTTTCAGGCATCTTCACTCCTCCAGCCCCTTTTCCCATTTTAAGGGGTTGGGAAGTCCTCTCGGACTGCTCAGGGGTATAGCTTGGTTTACCCCTTTTTCTAGCATGAAAGTCTTAGATTGAGACTTAGCATTCTCTACCCTCTGTGCCTTATCCAAGGCATCCGTAAAAGTGGTAATCTGGGCAGCAGCTAGGGATTCTTGAATTTCTACATTTAACCCTTGAATAAACCTCCTTATCCTTTTGCACTCCGTGATCATTAGCTCAGGAGCAAATTTGAAAAGTTTAGTGAATCGCTCCTCATACTCTGCCACACTTAGTAATCATTGATTCAATTTAATAAAGTCATCCTCCCTCTTTTCTTGTATAATTTGCGAGAGGAACTTGACATTAAACTCCCTCTCAAAGTTTACCCAAGTCCAAGGGGTTTGTTCTCTTTCCCACTTTGTCTTAACAACATTCCACCACGAGCGTGCTGCCCTCTCAAACTGGAAATGGCAAAATTCACTTGCCTTTCCTCAGCATAATCTAAAACAGTAAAAATCTCAACCATCATTTCAAACCAATTTTTCGCTACCTCGGGATCAGACCCTCCATGAAACCTAGGTGGGGCGAACTTCAAGAATCGCTCTAGGGCTCTATCCTCACCCCTCTCTTGGTTCCTAGGTTGGTTGACTGGTTCAAGTCCTTGGCACTCAGCTAAGCGCTCGAGAATATCGGTCATGTGGTTAATGGCCGTAGCCACTTAGTCACCCTCTTCGTTTCTAGAGTTTTAGTTGGGTCCAGTCGCGGAACCTTCACCTTTCTCGGGAGTGTGGGGTTGCCGAAACCAACGCCTACGCCCCCGACCACGTCCTCGCCGATCCATATAGCAAGATTCTAAACGCGTAATAAAAGAGAAAAAATATAAGCATATAAATTGAAAAAACATGTACACGTTGCAAGAACACTTTAAATCAAATCATAGATATTTACATAAGTTATAAGTCATGTCACATGTCAAGATGCATACAACGAGTTAATAGTATCAAATACAGGACATAGGCAACTAAGTGCCACCAAATATAGGAGTATATGCAGGCAAAATACAAAAGATCTCACAGCGTGCACCACCCCTACTATTTTAGGCAGGATCAAAAGAAGGAAAACCATAAGCCTAGTTAGGGATAGAACTAGAAGAATCTACGATACCAAACCACATCATTCGAATGATTATAAATTTCAAATTTCATCCAAAAGCCTAACCTACTTTCTAAATTTTTAGGCTAAAACTTCCAATGAATACAAGTTTTCTCACTAAATTCAAGATGAAAGTTCCTATACAAGATAGGGTAATAAATCAAACCAAAAGGAGTGCAAAAGATATCTCATTTTCAAGGTCAAAGTGGGATCCTCAAGACATTAAATCATAGATATATAAGGATTTAACTTCAAAAAATGAAAAACACTAACATTTAACATCACTCTAATTAAACACAAACACTTCAATATTACTCGTTAAAACATCAAGTTCCAAGGTCACACTGCACTTAATACACAATCAAATCCCACAGTCCAGTATCCTAAACTTTTAAGCCTAGGATACATAACAAAGATCTGAAACCTAAACTCTGATAAGAAACTGTGACGACCTCACCTCCCCCTAAGGCGAACCAAAGGGTTCGGCGGATCGCCTACCCATCTCTTGTCGGGACTCACTACAATCCTTAAAAAAAAAAAAGTTTGATTCCAATGACTACATCTAAATACACCAAAATAATAACACGACTATAATATTTCATTGCACAAGTACATCCAAAAATACAAATTTCAAGTCAACTACATCGAGTTCCAAATCTTAAAATTCCCCAAAAGTCAGTTACAAAATACCAAACTATACAAAAGACTAGCCTTCACTAGTATCTTCCAATCACTTTTTTCACGTCACTCTCCTGTTAAGGAATAACAAATGGAATGGGATAAGTTAATGCCCAGTGAGACCAAGAAAAACAGGCAAACAAATAAGTACAACTAGTATTAAAGTTCATACAAGAAGACAACCATGATATTCATATAACTCACAAAGGAAAACAAAACACAATCAATAAGGATACGGGAGCTCTCAGGAGCTAATTTACACTTTCTTTACCAAGACCCAAGTTACACGATTGGCCAACGGGTTGGGGTGCCCCCCAGAAGTATAAGTGGTCGATGAGATGTCGCTCCAATCGATTTAGAATTGTTTACAGTTCGGAGTCGACATGAGAGGTACCTCCCACCCGAATTGGTGTGGTACATACTATCGTTTAGAGAACTGGGTCGATGAGACATAGCTCCAATCGATTTAGAATTGTTTATAGTTCTGAGTCGAAATGAGAGGTACCTCCCATCCTAATTGGTGTGGCACATACTATCGCTTCGAGAACTGGGTCGATGAGACATCGTAAGAATCGACTTAGAATTGTTTATAGTGCTGAGTCGACATGAGAGGTACCTCCCACCCGAATTGGTGTGGTACATACTATCGCTTAGAGAACCGATTATAGCACTGAGACGGTATGAGAGACACTTCCCACCCGAACAGGGTGTGGTACATGCATCCTTTCAGAACTCACAAGTTAAACATATTCATGTACAATTACCAAACATATGCATTCATGTAACAAGTATCACATAATTAAAAGAGAGAGAGGACGAGAGCGATAAAATAAACCCTCGCCTCGGCAAGTTTACGTATCATGTATAACACTTGTATAATTATTATTTCAATCACCTAAGCATTTAACATGCACTTGACACTCACCACTAGCCAAGAGCAAAATAAGAGTGAAGCGAGAAATCAAACGAGCTCTTCGAAGTCCTCGTGACCACCTGAGACATATACAATCATAGTTACCTAGGTGCTCGACCAAGGTTGAAAGAAAGACATTTTCTCACTTTTCACTCTCAAGGTCACAAGTTCGAGCTAAATTAAAGAAGCTTTTCTAGTTAAATCGTTAAAATATTGCTCAAGAGAGCTCAAAGGTGGTTTTTTGGTTCAAGTCGTGGTAAGTAATCTCATATCCAAGAGAAAGTACCATTTTCACTTTCAGCACGAAAATCGAGAAAATGGTAAATGGTTTTCATTTCCCAAAGCTTTAAGTCTCATGTCCAAACCTAAAAAGGCAAAGAGCATGCACATTATCCAAACTAATGAAGTTAAAAACTCGTTTAAAACTCCACTCATTTTTATAGAAAAATATCAAAGTTAAGTTTCCAAGATTCAAGTATAAAACTAGCGCAATTCACCAAGAACTACTCTAGTCAAAACGCTCCTTTTTTGGAGTTTAAATTCACGGAAATCAAGGGAAAAAACTAGGGTTTGAAGTTCATTTCTCAAGTATAAAAAAAATGTCATTAACCAAGAAAGTGGAAGAACCAAGAAAATGCGTTAAGAGAGGTTTAACCTTCGGAAACCAAGATTCGAAATGAAAGTTTAAAATTCCAAAAGAACCGTGTATTCAACCATGAAATTACACCTAAAACAGTCCAACAATCCCAAAGGAAGGTGAAAAGTTCTTTAAAAGTGTATTTGTTTGAAAATCGAAAATTCCCAGCTCAAAGTGACACTATTTGGAAAAATCGTATCTCGCGTTCAATAAGTCTAAAAATTAAAAAATTTATACCGTTGGAAACTAGGCTTAAAGTACTAAAACTTTCTAGAAGACACTTTTCTCAGACTTCAATTCAAAGTCATTCAAATTTTAGCTCAAAGTCACTGTTCCAGACAAGTCAGAGCAAAACAGGCTTGCAAATTCAGTGAAGTTTGGAAATTCAGTAAAATTCATAGAAATGGAATCAGCCCTTGAAATTCGTAACACAATAAGAGTTCCAAACAAAGTTTCAAACACAACAAATGAAACTAAATTCAGAGTTTTGAGCATCAAGATATAACAGTTCAAAGTCGGCTAAATCTTGCAAACTGATCAGTGAATTTCCAGATTTGAAGAGCAATCTTTGGGGCATTATTGGGATATCGAAATGGTATTGAAATTACACCAAATTTGGTAAACTTAAACTTCCATATGTGGACTACCTCTCTATCAAATTATAGCCAAAAAATCACGTAGGAAGGCGGTTAACAAAATGACCAAAGTTCGTGAAATTTTCAAAGTAAATCTGCCAACCCACTCTTTCTTTCTTTTCAAATGTTTGGTACGATGAAATCAGCCCCAAATCGATCCATTTTTGAAACCAAGGTTCTAAAAACATTTAACAAGCAATTGATGGTAAAATGGCACTAAAATTTTCGAAATATAACCTCCCAAAACAGGTTTGACCATTTGGTCAGCAAGAAAGGAAAAACTTCCAGTTTCCCAACTTTGTCGCACTTTTGAAATCAGACCACATCTCACTCAATCCAAGTTCAAATTAAGAATCATTTATGCTGCATTTCATCAGAAAGAGTCATTTCGAAAATCAGTTCACAAGTGTGAGAAAATTAAGCCACAAAATGCAGCTTCTCCATTCCTCTCGGACAAACAGTCACAACAGGATAGTCAACTTTGCTGAATCACTACAGTTCACTCAGTTTGAACTAGCAAGTGCTTTTTATATCGTTAGAAAGCTATGAATGTCTAGTTTTGAATGCCGTAAATGGCACTCAATTTTGAATTTTTCACAGAGAGTTACGTTCGAACAAAGAATACTGTCCGAGAACCCCTGCTATACTTTTTTTTTTCCAGATTTGAACCTTGCCAAAACTCAAGTTTTGTGCGACCAAATGAAACGATATTTGGAAGGTATTTTCCACACACATAATACAACATATATCACTTAGTTTAACAGCCATACAATCAATAAAAGTCCAAATTCAAAGCAGGACAACAAAACAGAATTTCGGCCAGCTCTCTCCCTCTCCTCTCGGTTTCTCTCTTTCTTTTTCCTCTTCCAGTTTCTACCATTAAAACTCATCACAAACACTCTAAAAACACACATAAACATCATGGCAGCCCTCATATAACCAAGGTGGGAGTTCATAGAGCCCACTTCAACCAACCAAATCCAACCAACAACAACAAGAAGGAAGCTACAAGCTTCAAAGCCAAGAAATAAAACAAGAAAGCAAGAGTTGTGGTAGGAAATATTTATACCTTCCAAGCAACTAAATCCTTGATGAAATCAGATTTTTCCCACCAAAAACTCTCTTAAGAACCCCCACAAGATGTTGCCTTTCTTCAAGCTAAGATGAATCTTCAAGAACTAGAAGGTTGGATGAAGATTTGGAACAAGATTGGAGCCAAAGAAATGGAGTTTTTCTTCTTCTTTTTTTTTTCTCTTGGTTGGTCGGCTGACTATGGAGAGAAAGAGGAGGGTTTGGTGTGTTGGAGCTTGTGAGGGAAGATTGGAAGAAAGTAGCTTTATGTTGGGTACAAAGTCAACTTTGAATAGTTACCGAAATAGTGTCGTGCACTACCGATTCCTCTCTTGTTTGACACACTCATGTACTAATCCTCCAATGTAATTCCTTTAACACTGTAATTACTCACTCTTACGAGTCTTGTATTAATTTCTCAAATCTCTAATTAGTCGCGCGATGTGACTTTCGAGAAATTTTGCGACATGCGCGCGATAATGCGAAAATTTGAACTCTCTCACCTCTAATCCTTCAATTAACTTTTCTTAGTCCACTATTGGCCATTCTTAATTCTCTAAGATTATTACACTCTCGGATCAAATATTGCCTCAAAAAACGTGTATTAGCTTTTTTTTTACTAAACGAGTCGCAGAAAATTAATTTTGCTAACGGGGCGTTTTAAAAATATGAGTAAGACATTATTCCAAGTAAATGGATTTAAAATGGTTGAATTAAATTATTCGGAGAAAACGGTTGAATAAATAATTAAATATGTCAGTAAAATAAAATAAAAATAAGAAAATTTTCAGGTTCTCACACCAGGCATCCGGGGGGTTTAAACAAGGGGATCCCTTATCCCCTATTTTATTTGTCCTTGTTTCTAAAGCCTTCAGTAGAGGTTTAAATAAGCTGGTGTTGGAGGGCAGCGTAGTTCCTTTCGTTTTGCCGTGAGGCTGTTTACATGTTACACATTTATCTTTTGCCGATGACGTGGTGGTTTTTACAAGGGGTGATAGGCGTTTCGTGAAAAACTTGATGGCATTTTTGGACTCCTATCAAAATGGCTCAAGGCAAAAACTCAACAAGCAGAAAAGTTTTTTTATAACTTCTAAGCGGTGTGATGTCGCTCATGTTCATACCATACAACATATCACTGGTTTCAGACATGGCTCATTCCCATTTATGTATAACCTCTATAATGGGTGTCAAAAGAGGGATATTTCTAGTATCTAGTTAAAAAATTTGTTGCAAAAGTTGTGGGATGGATGAAGAAGCTTCTCTCACAAGGTGGACGTTTAATCCTAATTCGACATATTCTTTCTTCTATTCCTTTGCATGTGTTGGCGGTGATGGATCCCCCTAAGGCCGTGATTAAGCAATTAGATAAAATAATGGCTGATTTCTTTTGGGGAGAATCAAAGGTGGGACAAAAGTATCATTGGTGACTCTGGAGGAATCTGTGTTATCCTACAGCTGAGGATGGGCTAGGTTTGCGGAGCTCCAGTAATGTGCAAATGGCATTTAGCTGCAAGCTATGGGGGAGATTTCGGAACTCATGCTTTTTGTGGGCTAGTTTTATGCAATCCAAGTATGGTCCAGTCGCCTCTACCCGTGTGAGACGTACTTCTTCCAGAGTTTGGAGGCGGATGCTCTCTGCTCAAGCTACAGTGGATCACTTCTCAGAAGATCTGGATTTCCAGGAGAGAAAGTGGATTTGGACTCTTACACCCTCGGGGAATTTCTCTATCTCTTCTGTGTATGAAGCAATGCGGAGTACACGAGCCAGTCTAGGGTCCAGAAAATTAATTTGGGATCGCCAACTCCCTTGTAAGATCTTCATCTTCATGTGGAAAATGTTGAACGAGTATCTGCCATTTTCGGAGACATTGCGCAAGTTTGGCTTCCAACTTCCTTCGAAATGCCTCTTCTATCAAAATGAGGAAACACGAGACCATGTGTTATTAGATTGTCTATTCGCAGTGGCTGTATGGGATTTTTTTCCCACAGTTTTCAGCTCCCTATAAATTCATCAACTGGTATTTTGCTACGGCTATAACATTGGTAGTCCTATGGTTCGTTTCACTCGGCTAAGGGAGCGTTGATAATAATTTTACCGTCTATCATTTGTTGGGAGATATGGAAAGCTAGGAATCTTCTATTCTATAATAGTGGTTCCATTAATTCTATGCAAGTTTGTCGAAAGGTTCAACTGTCAGTCTTGTCCATTTCACAAGCATTTCCTTTTGTCCAGATTACGAGTGAGGATTCAATGCTATTAAATTTAGGGTGATGTCCAATTTATCCAACACAAAGCCCAAAGTTCTGATCTCGGTCCTTTGGAGATGTCCAGCTACCAACTATGTGAAGTTAAATGTGGATGGATCGTCCTTAGGCAACCCTAGTTATTCAGGTAAGGGTGGTGTGGTTCGAGACTCTTTTGGAAATGTTTTGTTTGGATTTACAATATTTTTTGGGATTAAAACAAATATGGAGGTAGAATCCTTGGCCCCTCCTTGAGGGTATACAACTTTGTTCGAAGCGCAATTTGAACCAGGTGGAAGTTGAAACAGATTCTAAGGCTCTAGTGTTTATGTTACTAGGTAAAACTCAAGTTCCTTGGAAGTTATGGCGGTCCATTTCTCACATCAAAGACGCAGCTCTTGGCAAGCGTTTCGTCTTCGCTCACACTTTTCGAGAAGCCAATATGGTGGCTAACACTCTAGCTACTCTTGTAAACTCTTCAAAGTGTTGTTCAATTTTTTTCGCGACTCAACTCCCTAAGGATATCATAGGTTTAGCAAGCCTAGACAGGATTCAAATGCCTTATATTAGAATGGTTTAACCCTTTCGCTATGTAAGGGAGTAGTATTCCTTTTTTACTATTTTTTTCTAGTTGTACCCTTTTCAATAATAAATATATAGATATTTGAGAAAAAAAGTGACTAGATCGACTACTACTATACAGGTAAGATATAAAGATTTTCTTTTTTTTATTCATTTTGTAGTTTCATATAAAAGTCAATTCGAATTTTAAGATTTGTCATGCATATGTTAATTGTAGACACCAAATTTTGGTGTAATTTCATTTGCTGTTTATTTTTAATTTTTTCATTTTAGTTTTATTCGATTTTTAGTTTTAGTTTCTAGTTTTATTTTTATTTTTAAGTTGTTAGCATAGAATCTCTTGGAAAATGAATGAAAATGAGAAAGTGAAAAGAAAAGAGGAGAGAAAAGGAAAAAAAAAAAAAAAGAACAATTGCCCCACAAAATATAGTTTTGATGTCTTGTCTAAAATTGCAATTCTTTTGGCATGTTGTTATATTTTGTTGTAAGTTATTTTGAAAAAAAAAGAAGAAAAAAAAAAAAAAAGAAAACGACTGAAAATGGGAAAATGGAAAAGAAATGGAAATTGCATTCTATTGTTCTAGTTTATTTTTCATCAAATGTTAATTATTTTGTTTTGGTTATTTCTTTTTATTATTATCAATTTTGTTTGTTTCAAAAAAAAAAATATATATATATATATATCTCCAATTCTGCCGGATGACATCTCAGTCACCACTCACCATTTCCTTTTAAAACACTCCACTACCCTTAAACCACGAATTCTCTCCACTAGCTCACCTCAACCACAACAATACCCTCTGCCTTGGAACCATCGAAGAGAGGAAACCAGAGAGGTAGAGGGAGCTGCATTCTGCACAAAATCGAGAGAGTGAGAGTTGAGTTTCCTTCACCTTCTGACCGTAGACTAGAAAGAAAAGAGAGAGTGACTCGCAGCCTTCTTCATCCCATCCGTGAGCTGGTGAAAAGGCCGAGAGTTACCATTTCCTCCATTCCGTGTGCAAGCTTGAGCAAGAGAGGGAGTTGGCAGGCTGCAATCCTGTGCCGACCGAGAGTGAGCCGAGAAAGAAAAATTTGCAGTTTCTTGTTGCATGAGCTAAGCTTCAAACCGAGCTTGCTGCCTAGTTTAAAGCCTTGTGTTTGGACTTGATTATGCTTGAGAGCTGGTTTGGCAAGGTGCCGAATTGCAGAAAGTCTTCATCTGAAAATTACAGAAGCTAAGAATGCTTCGGTTTGACGAAAGTTTTCTAGTTTGCTGAAACTTTTGCTGCATTTTTTCCTCTTACTGATCTTTCCATGGCTGCGTTCTGAGTTTGTACTTCAGCTGCATGTTTAATTGTGTTTTGAAGGGAGGAAATGGAAGGTTGGGTGTTGAGTTTGAGCATTTAAACATCTAAAATATTTGAGTTGGAAAGTGGATTTCAGATTGCCAAAGCATTCTACATGAATGTCTGTCCAGATTTTCTGTAATGCATTAGCTCTTTCATTGTTTTTGTTTGTTTGGAGTTGAGTTAAGCAGCTTGTTGATTAGTTAGAGTTAAGATGTTGGTTTGAGAAATATCTAATCAAAGCTTTGTATTTGACTTAAAAATCTGGTTTGCATGATGAGGAAATGCCGTGGCTGAAAAATTGTAGAATGCTGCAGAGAAAATTTTCCAGATTTGCATGCTCTCTTTCCTTGAATTGTTGTATTTACACATAAGAGTTTTATGATTAAAAAGTGGAAAGAATGTTTGATAATCTTGTCCAAACCTTTGTTGTCTAAGTTGTTCCTTGCGTTTGAACTGCATCAGAAACCCTGAAAGTTGCAATAAAAGAAAACGCAGCATAGCTTCAGCCGAGTTGCATGAGTTTTTGGGGGTGTTTTTCTGCCTTTTTTGTTGCATGTTCAGCTGTGTTGTGTTAATCAAAGTGTTTAGTTGTTAAATGGTGATTGAGTGAGGGTCTTTGCTGGCTTTTGTTTGAAGTTTTCTATGAAACCTGCAGTTGAGAGTTTAAAGTTGCAAAAAGGAAAAATTCTGGATGAATGTTGCAGCAGAAAATTTGCTTCATCATTTTTGCAGGCTCTTTTTGTTTGATTGATTGTTTTGTTGCATTATAAAGTGGGTAGATCAAGTGGTGTTTTGTTATTTTGTGCGAACTGCATTTGTTTTGGTCTAAAAGCCTAAGGAAGTTCACAAATTATGAAGAAGTGCAGCTGGTTTGGCATTGCAGAAATTGTTTGTTGCAGAAATTCTTCTTCTACGTGATTTGCATGCATGGAACTTTCAAAAATTTGCACTTTGGCCCCCCCCAAGTCTCTCCTTGTTCCACTAGAACCCAATCAATTAAATAATTTCATCAATTTGGTCCTTGGCAATTTTAATTTGTGCAACTTCATGGCTTGTTTTGTTTCAATTAACTACCATGCTTTGTCAATTGCACTTAAGTCATGACTTTAGGGGTTTTATGACCGAATGAGCTCGTGTTTGCCTATTTTTTAATTTCCCTAAATAAATTGGTTGTTTGACCTTTTCTTGGCTCTTGAGACCTTTGGAGTGCTTAAATGTTTCGATTGAATTCGAATGGTTGACTAAGGTTTGCAATTGGGTCTTTAATTGGTAATTGGGTCCTTGGTGGGTCCTTTTCCTGAAACTTATGCATTATTTGATTTCATTTAAATTGCAATTAGGAGAGATTTGGTGACTTTGTTATACTTTACTATTTGAGGTACCTTGACCTTTTTATTGTTTTGAAGCCATTTTTCTTTCATTTGGACACCATTCAAAGGGGCGGTATAATTTCTTTTATCCCTTTTGTTTCTCTCCTATGTGACCCAACGTGTTAAGTGAATTGCATGCCTACTTTGCTTTCCTAGTTTTTTCTTAATTCCTTTTACTTATGTCATTTACTTTCATTTTCATGAAGTTATTCTTTTAATGGGGTATGTGTACACCTCTTGGCTTGTAATAGATAGGGCTTTGGCGAGCAATTTGGTCCATTTTCCCCTTCCCCTTTTGTTTTAATTAGTGAATGTAATAAGTTCATTAGTTTGGTTGCATGCCTATGTGTTACGTGTTACTTGCTTTATTAGGTTTTGCATCTAGTCGAGCATGTTAAGTGTTACGTGCTACGTGTTTATGAGCGTTTGGCATGTCTACTAGCTTTCTGTAGTGTAGATGAATGGAATGGATGAATGTACGTTTCCACTAGTCCAACGCTAGTCGGAATTCATAGAATGGGCTAGTCCAACGCTAGACCCTTAGGGATTTCCCCTCGTTAGTACATGTTTGTATGTTCATTACATGTCATGCATTCTTTTTAGTTTTGTCATTTTTTGCATGCCCCCGATTCCCTTTCCCTTCATTTTAGGCCTTTGCATTTCATGCTAGTTATAGGGTCCATTTGCCTGAGAAACCCCTTGGGTAAGGGAAACGAGCGAGTGTGGCTTCAAAATAGCCTTAGCACGCTAGTTCTCCCTTCTAATCAAAGGGAAAATTGAGATCACGAAACTAGAGGTCATTCCCATACCCGACCTGATGCATTCCTCTAAGTTCATGCATTTTCATATCATTTTCTCACTATTTTCCTCACTAATTATATATTTTAAATCCACATGTCATATTCACACACTTATTCACTTTCTTTACTTTTCACTTCACACATTGCACCTATTTTACTTATATATTTACTATTTTCATTCACTTGCACACGAGCATTTATATTTTTATTCATTTGCACACAAACACTTTCAAATTGCACACATGCACTTTTTCTACATTTTGCACACTTACACTCTCATTTGAGTCCTCTTTTGCATCATTCATGATTTTCTATGAGGACTTTCCTTATTG